>NC_034199.2:38097517-38125017 GCF_002021735.2 Oncorhynchus kisutch
AGAACAGAGCAGAACAGAACAGAGCAGAGCGGAACAGAGCAGAGCAGAGCGGAACAGAGCAGAGCGGAACAGAGCAGAACAGAGCAGAACAGAACAGAGCGGAACAGAGCAGAACAGAACAGAGCAGAGCGGAACAGAGCAGAACAGAGCAGAACAGAACAGAGCGGAACAGAGCAGAAAGAGCGGAACAGAGCAGAACAGAACAGAGCAGAGCGGAACAGAGGAACAGAGCAGAACAGAGCGGAAAACAGAGCAGAAAGAGCAGAGCGGAACAGAGCAGAACAGAACAGACCAGGTAGATTATAACAGAGCAGAACAGAACAGACCAGAGTAGATTATAACATAGCAGAACAGAACAGAGCAGAACATAGCAGAAGCAGAACAGAACAGAGCAGAACATAGCAGAAACAGAACAGAACAGAGCAGAACATAGCAGAACAGAACAGAGCAGAACAGCAGAACAGAACAGAACGAACAGAGCAGAACAGAACAGAACAGAACAGAGCAGAACAGAACAGAAACAGACCAGAACAGAGCAGAACAGAACTGAGCAGAACAGAATAGAGCAGAACAGAGCCAGCACAAGAAACAGAGCAGAACAGAACAGAGCAGAAACAGAACAGAGCAGAACAGAGCAGAACAGAGCAGAACAGAACAGAGCAGAACAGAACAGAGCAGAGCGGAACAGAGCAGAAGCAGAGCGGAACAGAGCAGAGCAGAACAGAGCAGAACAGAGCAGAACAGAACAGAGCGGAACAGAGCAGACCAGTGCAGAGCAGAGCGGAACAGAGCAGACAGAAGCAGAAACAGAACAGAACAGAACAGAGCGGAACAGAGCAGAACAGAGCAGAACAGAGCAGAACAGAAACAGAGCAGAACAGAGCAGAACAGAGCGAACAGAGCAGAACAGAGCGGAACAGAGCAGAACAGAACAGAGCAGAACAGAGCAGAAACAGAGCAGAGCGGAACAGAGCAGAACAGAACAGAGCAGACAGAACAGAGCAGAACAGAGCAGAGCGGAACAGAGCAGAACAGAACAGAGCAGAACAGAACAGAGCAGAACAGAACAGACAGAACAGAGCAGAACAGAAAGAGCAGAACAGAACAGAGCAAGAGCAGAGCGGAACAGAGCAGAGCAGAGCGGAACAGAGCAGAGCGGAACAGAGCAGAACAGAGCAGAACAGAACAGAAAACAGAGCGGAACAGAGCAGACCAGAGCAGAGCAGAGCGGAACAGAGCAGAACAGAGCAGAACAGAACAGAACAGAGCGGAACAGAGCAGAACAGAGCGGAAACAGAGCAGAACAGAACAGCAGAGCGGAACAGAGCAGAACAGAGCGGAACAGAGCAGAACAGAACAGAGCAGAACAGAACAGAACAGAACAGGTAGATATAACACATAGCAGAACAGAACAGAACAGACCAGGTAGATTATAACATAGCAGAACAGAACAGAACAGAGCAGAACATAGCAGAACAGAACAGAGCAGAACATAGCAGAACAGAACAGAGCAGAACATAGCAGAACAGAACAGAGCAGAACATAGCAGAACAGAACAGAACAGAACAGAGCAGAACAGAGCAGAGCAGAAAGCAGAACAGAGCAGAACAGAACAGCAGAACAGAACAGAGCAGAACAGAGCAGAACAGAGCAGAACAGAACAGAGCAGAACAGAGCAGAACAGAAGAACAGACAGAACAGAACAGAGCAGAGCAGAACAGAGCAGAACAGAACAGAACAGAGCAGAACAGAGCAGAACAGAACAGAACAGAGCGGAACAGAGCAGAACAGAACAGAGCAGAACAGAGCAGAGCAGAACAGAGCAGAACAGAGCAGAACAGAACAGAGCAGAACAGACACAAGAGCAGAGCGGAAACAGAGCAGAACAGAGCAGAACAGAACAGAAAGCGGAACAGAGCAGAACAGAGCGGAACAGAGCAGAACAGAACAGAGCAGAGCGGAACAGAGTGGAACAGAGCAGAACAGAGCGGAACAGAGCAGAACAGAGCGGAACAGAGCAGAACAGAGCAGAGCGGAACAGAGCAGAACAGAACAGACCAGGTAGATTATAACATAGCAGAACAGAACAGACCAGGTAGATTATAACATAGCAGAACAGAACAGAGCAGAACATAGCAGAACAGAACAGAACAGAGCAGATAGCAGAACAGAACAGAACAGAGCAGAACATAGCAGAACAGAACAGAACAGAGCAGAAATAGCAGAACAGAACAGAACGAACAGAGCAGAACAGAGCAGAACAGAGCAGAACAGAACAGAACAGACAGAACAGAGCAGAACAGAACAGAGCAGAACAGAACAGAGCAGAGCAGAACAGAACAGAGCAGAACAGAACAGAGCAGAACAGAGCAGAACAGAACAGAACAGAGCAGAACAGAGCAGAACAGAGCAGAGCAGAACAGAGCAGAACAGAGCAGAACAGAACAGAGCAGAACAGAACAGAGCAGAGCGGAACAGAGCAGAGCAGAGCGGAACAGAGCAGAGCGGAACAGAGCAGAACAGAGCAGAACAGAACAGAACAGAGCGGAACAGAGCAGACCAGTGCAGAGCAGAGCGGAACAGAGCAGAACAGAGCAGAACAGAACAGAACAGAGCGGAACAGAGCAGAACAGAGCGGAACAGAGCAGAACAGAACAGAGTGGAACAGAGCAGAACAGAGCGGAACAGAGCAGAACAGAGCGGAACAGAGCAGAACAGAACAGAGCAGAACAGAGCAGAACAGAGCAGAGCGGAACAGAGTAGAACAGAACAGAGCAGAGCAGAACAGAGCAGAACATAACAGAGCAGAACAGAACAGAGTGGAACAGAACAGAGCAGAACAGAGCAGAACAGAGCAGAACAGAACAGAGCAGAACAGAGCAGAACAGAGCAGAACAGAGCGGAACAGAGCAGAACAGAACAGAGCAGAGCAGAGCGGAACAGAGCAGAGCAGAGCAGAACAGAGCAGAGCGGAACAGAGCAGAACAGAACAGAACAGAGCAGAACAGAGCAGAACAGAACAGAACAGAGCGGAACAGAGCAGAACAGAGCGGAACAGAGCAGAACAGAACAAAGCAGAGCGGAACAGAGCGGAACAGAGCAGAACAGAGCGGAACAGAGCAGAACAGAACAGAGCAGAACAGAACAGAACAGAACAGGTAGATTATAACATAGCAGAACAGAACAGACCAGGTAGATTATAACATAGCAGAACAGAACAGAACAGAGCAGAACATAGCAGAACAGAACAGAGCAGAACATAGCAGAACAGAACAGAGCAGAACATAGCAGAACAGAACAGAGCAGAACATAGCAGAACAGAACAGAACAGAGCAGAACAGAGCAGAGCAGAACAGAGCAGAACAGAACAGAACAGAGCAGAACAGAACAGAACAGAGCAGAACAGAACAGAGCAGAACAGAGCAGAACAGAACAGAACAGAGCAGAACAGAACAGAAGCAGAGCAGAACAGAGCAGAACAGAACAGAGCAGAACAGAGCAGAACAGAACAGAACAGAGTGGAACAGAGCAGAACAGAACAGAACAGACAGAACAGAGCAGAACAGAGCAGAGCAGAACAGAGCAGAACAGAGCAGAACAGAACAGAGCAGAACAGAACAGAGCAGAGCGGAACAGAGCAGAGCAGAGCAGAGCGGAACAGAGCAGAGCAGAACAGAGCAGAACAGAGCAGAACAGAACAGAGCGAACAGAGCAGAACAGAACAGAGCAGAGCGGAACAGAGCAGAACAGAGCAGAACAGAGCGGAACAGAGCAGAACAGAGCGGAAACAGAGCAGAACAGAACAGAGCAGAGCGGAACAGAGCGGAACAGAGCAGAACAGAGCGGAACAGAGCAGAACAGAGCGGAACAGAGCAGAACAGAGCAGAGCGGAACAGAGCAGAACAGAACAGACCAGGTAGATTATAACATAGCAGAACAGAACAGACCAGGTAGATTATAACATAGCAGAACAGAACAGAGCAGAACATAGCAGAACAGAACAGAACAGAGCAGAACATAGCAGAACAGAACAGAGCAGAACATAGCAGAACAGAACAGAACAGAGCAGAACATAGCAGAACAGAACAGAACGAACAGAGCAGAACAGAACAGAACAGAACAGAGCAGAACAGAACAGACCAGAACAGAGCAGAACAGAACAGAGCAGAACAGAACAGAGCAGAGCAGAACAGAACAGAGCAGAACAGAGCAGAACAGAGCAGAACAGAACAGAGCAGAACAGAGCAGAACAGAGCAGAACAGAACAGAGCAGAACAGAGCAGAACAGAGCAGAACAGAACAGACAGAACAGAGCAGAGCGAACAGAGCAGAGCAGAGCGGAACAGAGCAGAGCGGAACAGAGCAGAACAGAGCAGAACAGAACAGAACAGAGCGGAACAGAGCAGACCAGAGCAGAGCAGAGCGGAACAGAGCAGAACAGAGCAGAACAGAACAGAACAGAGCGGAACAGAGCAGAACAGAGCAGGAACAGAGCAGAACAGAACAGAGTGGAACAGAGCAGAACAGAGCGGAACAGAGCAGAACAGAGCAGAACAGAGCAGAACAGAACAGAGCAGAACAGAGCAGAACAGAGCAGAACAGAAAGAGCAGAACAGAACAGAGCAGAGCGGAACAGAGCAGAGCAGAGCGGAACAGAGCAGAGCGGAACAGAGCAGAACAGAACAGAGCGGAACAGAGCAGAACAGAACAGAGCAGAGCGGAACAGAGCAGAACAGAGCAGAACAGAACAGAGCGGAACAGAGCAGAACAGAGCGGAACAGAGCAGAACAGAACAGAGCAGAGCGGAACAGAACAAAGCAGAGCGGAACAGAGCGGAACAGAGCAGAACAGAGCGGAAACAGAGCAGAACAGAGCAGAGCGGAACAGAGCAGAACAGAACGGTAGATTATAACATAGCAGAACAGAACAGACCAGGTAGATTATAACATAGCAGAACAGAACAGAACAGAGCAGAACATAGCAGAACAGAACAGAGCAGAACATAGCAGAACAGAACAGAGCAGAACATAGCAGAACAGAACAGAGCAGAACATAGCAGAACAGAACAGAACAGAGCAGAACAGAGCAGAGCAGAACAGAGCAGAACAGAACAGACAGAGCAGAACAGAACAGAACAGAGCAGAACAGAACTGAGCAGAACAGAGCAGAACAGAACAGAACAGAGCAGAACAGAACAGAGCAGAGCAGAACAGAGCAGAACAGAACAGAGCAGAACAGAGCAGAACAGAACAGAACAGAGTGGAACAGAGCAGAACAGAACAGAACAGAACAGAACAGAGCAGAACAGAGCAGAGCAGAACAGAGCAGAACAGAGCAGAACAGAACAGAGCAGAACAGAACAGAGCAGAGCGGAACAGAGCAGAGCAGAGCAGAGCGGAACAGAGCAGAGCGGAACAGAGCAGAACAGAGCAGAACAGAACAGAGCGGAACAGAGCAGAACAGAAAGAGCAGAGCGGAACAGAGCAGAACAGAGCAGAACAGAGCGGAACAGAGCAGAACAGAGCGGAACAGAGCAGAACAGAACAGAGCAGAGCGAACAGAGCGGAACAGAGCAGAACAGAGCGGAACAGAGCAGAAACGGAGCGGAACAGAGCAGAACAGAGCAGAGCGGAACAGAGCAGAACAGAACAGACCAGGTAGATTATAACATAGCAGAACAGAACAGACCAGGTAGATTATAACATAGCAGAACAGAACAGAGCAGAACATAGCAGAACAGAACAGAACAGAGCAGAACATAGCAGAACAGAACAGAGCAGAACATAGCAGAACAGAACAGAACAGAGCAGAATATAGCAGAACAGAACAGAACGAACAGAGCAGAACAGAACAGAACAGAACAGAGCAGAACAGAACAGACCAGAACAGAGCAGAACAGAACTGAGCAGAACAGAACAGAGCAGAGCAGAACAGAACAGAGCAGAACAGAGCAGAACAGAGCAGAACAGAACAGAGCAGAACAGAGCAGAACAGAGCAGAACAGAGGAGAGCAGAACAGAGCAGAACAGAGCAGAACAGAACAGAACAGAACAGAGCAGAGCGGAACAGAGCAGAGCAGAGCGGAACAGTGCAGAGCGGAACAGAGCAGAACAGAGCAGAACAGAACAGAACAGAGCGGAACAGAGCAGACCAGTGCAGAGCAGAGCGGAACAGAGCAGAACAGAGCAGAACAGAACAGAACAGAGCGGAACAGAGCAGAACAGAGCGGAACAGAGCAGAACAGAACAGAGTGGAACAGAGCAGAACAGAGCGGAACAGAGCAGAACAGAGCGGAACAGAGCAGAACAGAACAGAGCAGAACAGAGCAGAACAGAGCAGAACAGAACAGAGCAGAACAGAACAGAGCAGAGCGGAACAGAGCAGAGCAGAGCGGAACAGAGCAGAGCGGAACAGAGCAGAACAGAACAGAGCGGAACAGAGCAGAACAGAACAGAGCAGAGCGGAACAGAGCAGAACAGAGCAGAACAGAACAGAGCGGAACAGAGCAGAACAGAGCGGAACAGAGCAGAACAGAACAGAGCAGAGCGGAACAGAGTGGAACAGAGCAGAACAGAGCGGAACAGAGCAGAACAGAGCGGAACAGAGCCGAACAGAGCAGAGCGGAACAGAGCAGAACAGAACAGACCAGGTAGATTATAACATAGCAGAACAGAACAGAGCAGAACAGAGCAGAACAGAACCAGAACAGAGCAGAACAGAACAGAGCAGAGCGGAACAGAGCAGAGCAGAGCGGAACAGAGCAGAGCGGAACAGAGCAGAACAGAGCAGAACAGAACAGAGCGGAAACAGAGCAGAACAGAACAGAGCAGAGCGGAACAGAGCAGAACAGAGCAGAACAGAACAGAGCGGAACAGAGCAGAACAGAGCGGAAACAGAGCAGAACAGAACAGAGCAGAGCGGAACAGAGTGGAACAGAGCAGAACAGAGCGGAACAGAGCAGAACAGAGCAGAGCGGAACAGAGCAGAACAGAACAGACCAGGTAGATTATAACATAGCAGACAGAACAGACCAGGTAGATTATAACATAGCAGAACAGAACAGAGCAGAACATAGCAGAACAGAACAGAACAGAGCAGACATAGAGAACAGACAGAACAGAGCAGAACATAGGCAGGAAGAACAGAGCAGAACATAGCAGAACAGAACAGAACGAACAGAGCAGAACAGAACAGAACAGAACAGAGCAGAACAGAACAGAACAGACCAGAACAGAGCAGAACAGAACTGAGCAGAACAGAATAGAGCAGAACAGAGCAGAACAGAACAGAGCAGAACAGAACAGAGCAGAACAGAGCAGAGCAGAACAGAGCAGAACAGAGCAGAACAGAACAGAGCAGAACAGAACAGAGCAGAGCGGAACAGAGCAGAGCAGAGCGGAACAGAGCAGAGCGGAACAGAGCAGAACAGAGCAGAACAGAACAGAGCGGAACAGAGGCATACCAGTGCAGAGCAGAGCGGAACAGAGCAGAACAGAGCAGAACAGAACAGAACAGAAACAGAGCGGAACAGAGCAGAACAGAGCGGAACAGAGCAGAACAGAACAGAGTGGAACAGAGCAGAACAGAGCGGAACAGAGCAGAACAGAGCGGAACAGAGCAGAACAGAACAGAGCAGAACAGAGCAGAACAGAGCAGAGCGGAACAGAGTAGAACAGAACAGAGCAGAGCAGAACAGAGCAGAACAGAGCAGAGCGGAACAGAGCAGAACGTAACAGAGCAGAACAGAACAGAGTGGAACAGAACAGAACAGAACAGAGCAGAACAGAACAGAGCAGAACAGAACAGAGCAGAGCAGAGCGGAACAGAGCAGAGCAGAGCGGAACAGAGCAGAGCGGAACAGAGCAGAACAGAGCAGAACAAAACAGAACAGAACAGAGCGGAACAGAGCAGACCAGTGCAGAGCAGAGCGGAACAGAGCAGAACAGAGCAGAACAGAACAGAACAGAGCGGAACAGAGCAGAACAGAGCGTAACAGAGCAGAACAGAACAAAGCAGAGCGGAACAGAGCAGAACAGAGCGGAACAGAGCAGAACAGAACAGAGCATTACAGAACAGAACAGAACAGGTAGATTATAACATAGCAGAACAGAACAGAACAGACCAGGTAGATTATAACATAGCAGAACAGAACAGAACAGAGCAGAACATAGCAGAACAGAACAGAGCAGAACATAGCAGAACAGAACAGAGCAGAACATAGCAGAACAGAACAGAGCAGAACATAGCAGAACAGAACAGAACAGAACAGAGCAGAACAGTGCAGAGCAGAGCAGAACAGAGCAGAACAGAACAGAGCAGAACAGAACAGAGCAGAACAGACCAGAACAGAGCAGAACAGAACTGAGCAGAACAGAGCAGAACAGAACAGAACAGAGCAGAACAGAACAGAGCAGAGCAGAACAGAACAGAGCAGAACAGAACAGAACAGAGCAGAACAGAGCAGACAGAACAGAACAGAGTGGAACAGAGCAGAACAGAACAGAGCAGAACAGAGCAGAACAGAGCAGAACAGAGCAGAACAGAACAGAGCAGAACAGAACAGAGCAGAGCGGAACAGAGCAGAACAGAGCAGAACAGAACAGAGCGGAACAGAGCAGAAACAGAGCGGAACAGAGCAGAACAGAACAGAGCAGAGCGGAACAGAGTGGAAACAGAGCAGAACAGAGCGGAACAGAGCAGAACAGAGCGGTACAGAGCAGAACAGAGCAGAGCGGAACAGAGCAGAACAGAACAGACCAGGTAGATTATAACATAGCAGAACAGAACAGACCAGGTAGATTATAACATAGCAGAACAGAACAGAGCTAGAACATAGCAGAACAGAACAGAACAGAGCAGAACATAGCAGAACAGAACAGAACAGAGCAGAACATAGCAGAACAGAACAGAACAGAGCAGAAAATAGCAGAACAGAACAGAACGAACAGAGCAGAACAGAGCAGAACAGAGCAGAACAGAACAGAACAGACCAGAACAGAGCAGAACAGAACTGAGCAGAACAGAACAGAGCAGAGCAGAACAGAACAGAGCAGAACAGAACATAGCAGAACAGAGCAGAACAGAACAGAACAGAGCAGAACAGAGCAGAACAGAGCAGAGCAGAACAGAGCAGAACAGAGCAGAACAGAACAGAGCAGAACAGAACAGAGCAGAGCGGAACAGAGCAGAGCAGAGCGGAACAGAGCAGAGCGGAACAGAGCAGAACAGAGCAGAACAGAACAGAACAGAGCGGAACAGAGGCAGAACAGAGCGGAACAGAGCAGAACAGAACAGAGTGGAACAGAGCAGAACAGAGCGGAACAGAGCAGAACTGAGCGGAACAGAGCAGAACAGAACAGAGCAGAACAGAGCAGAACAGAGCAGAGCGGAACAGAGTAGAACAGAACAGAGCAGAGCAGAACAGAGCAGAACATAACAGAGCAGAACATAACAGAGTGGAACAGAACAGAGCAGAACAGAGCAGAACAGAGCAGAACAGAACAGAGCAGAACAGAGCAGAACAGAGCAGAACAGAGCGGAACAGAGCAGAACAGAACAGAGCAGAGCAGAGCGGAACAGAGCAGAGCAGAGCGGAACAGAGCAGAGCGGAACAGAGCAGAACAGACAGAACAGAGCGGAACAGAGCAGAACAGAACAGAACAGAGCGGAACAGAGCAGAACAGAGCGGAACAGAGCAGAACAGAACAAAGCAGAGCGGAACAGAGCGGAACAGAGCAGAACAGAGCGGAACAGAGCAGAACAGAACAGAGCAGAACAGAAACAGAACAGAACAGGTAGATTATAACATAGCAGAACAGAACAGACCAGGTAGATTATAACATAGCAGAACAGAACAGAACAGAGCAGAACATAGCAGAACAGAACAGAGCAGAACATAGCAGAACAGAACAGAGCAGAACATAGCAGAACAGAACAGAGCAGAACATAGCAGAACAGAACAGAACAGAGCAGAACAGAGCAGAGCAGAACAGAGCAGAACAGAACAGAACAGAGCAGAACAGAACAGAGCAGAACAGAACTGAGCAGAACAGAGCAGAACAGAACAGAACAGAGCAGAACAGAACAGAGCAGAGCAGAACAGAGCAGAACAGAACAGAGCAGAACAGAGCAGAACAGAACAGAACAGAGTGGAACAGAGCAGAACAGAACAGAACAGAACAGAACAGAACAGAACAGAGCAGAACAGAGCAGAGCAGAACAGAGCAGAACAGAGCAGAACAGAACAGAGCAGAACAGAACAGAGCAGAGCGGAACAGAGCAGAGCAGAGCAGAGCGGAACAGAGCAGAGCGGAACAGAGCAGAACAGAGCAGAACAGAACAGAGCGGAACAGAGCAGAACAGAACAGAGCAGAGCGGAACAGAGCAGAACAGAGCAGAACAGAGCGGAACAGAGCAGAACAGAGCGGAACAGAGCAGAACAGAACAGAGCAGAGCGGAACAGAGCGGAACAGATCAGAACAGAGCGGAACAGAGCAGAACAGAGCGGAACAGAGCAGAACAGAGCAGAGCGGAACAGAGCAGAACAGAACAGACCAGGTAGATTATAACATAGCAGAACAGAACAGACCAGGTAGATTATAACATAGCAGAACAGAACAGAGCAGAACATAGCAGAACAGAACAGAACAGAGCAGAACATAGCAGAACAGAACAGAGCAGAACATAGCAGAACAGAACAGAACAGAGCAGAATATAGCAGAACAGAACAGAACGAACAGAGCAGAACAGAACAGAACAGAACAGAGCAGAACAGAACAGACCAGAACAGAGCAGAACAGAACTGAGCAGAACAGAACAGAGCAGAGCAGAACAGAACAGAGCAGAACAGAGCAGAACAGAGCAGAACAGAACAGAGCAGAACAGAGCAGAACAGAGCAGAACAGAGGAGAGCAGAACAGAGCAGAACAGAGCAGAACAGAACAGAACAGAACAGAGCAGAGCGGAACAGAGCAGAGCAGAGCGGAACAGTGCAGAGCGGAACAGAGCAGAACAGAGCAGAACAGAACAGAACAGAGCGGAACAGAGCAGACCAGTGCAGAGCAGAGCGGAACAGAGCAGAACAGAGCAGAACAGAACAGAACAGAGCGGAACAGAGCAGAACAGAGCGGAACAGAGCAGAACAGAACAGAGTGGAACAGAGCAGAACAGAGCGGAACAGAGCAGAACAGAGCGGAACAGAGCAGAACAGAACAGAGCAGAACAGAGCAGAACAGAGCAGAGCGGAACAGAGTAGAACAGAACAGAGCAGAGCAGAACAGAGCAGAACAGAGCAGAGCGGAACAGAGCAGAACATAACAGAGCAGAGCGGAACAGAGCAGAACAGAACAGAACAGAGCAGAACAGTGCAGAGCAGAGCAGAACAGAACAGAACAGAACAGAGCAGAGCGGAACAGAGCAGACCAGTGCAGAGCAGAACAGAGTAGAGCAGAACAGTGCAGAACAGAGTAGAGCAGAGCAGAACAGCAGAAGAGTGCAGAACAGAGCAGAGCAGTGCAGAGCAGAACATAGTAGAGCAGAACAGTGTAGAGCAGAACAGAGCAGACCAGAACAGAGCAGAACAGTGCAGAACAGTGCAGAGCAGAACAGAGTAGTGCAGAGCAGAACAGAACATAGCAGAGCAGAACAGAGCAGTGCAGAACAGAGCAGAACAGAACAGAGCAGAACAGAGCAGAACAGAGCAGAACAGAGCAGAACATAGCAGAACAGAACAGAGCAGAACATAGCAGAACAGAACAGAACGAACAGAGCAGAACAGAACAGAACAGAACAGAGCAGAACAGAACAGAACAGACCAGAACAGAGCAGAACAGAACTGAGCAGAACAGAATAGAGCAGAACAGAGCAGAACAGAACAGAGCAGAACAGAACAGAGCAGAGCAGAGCAGAACAGAGCAGAACAGAGCAGAACAGAACAGAGCAGAACAGAACAGAGCAGAGCGGAACAGAGCAGAGCAGAGCGGAACAGAGCAGAGCGGAACAGAGCAGAACAGAGCAGAACAGAACAGAGCGGAACAGAGCATACCAGTGCAGAGCAGAGCGGAACAGAGCAGAACAGAGCAGAACAGAACAGAACAGAACAGAGCGGAACAGAGCAGAACAGAGCGGAACAGAGCAGAACAGAACAGAGTGGAACAGAGCAGAACAGAGCGGAACAGAGCAGAACAGAGCGGAACAGAGCAGAACAGAACAGAGCAGAACAGAGCAGAACAGAGCAGAGCGGAACAGAGTAGAACAGAACAGAGCAGAGCAGAACAGAGCAGAACAGAGCAGAGCGGAACAGAGCAGAACATAACAGAGCAGAACAGAACAGAGTGGAACAGAACAGAACAGAACAGAGCAGAACAGAACAGAGCAGAACAGAACAGAGCAGAGCAGAGCGGAACAGAGCAGAGCAGAGCGGAACAGAGCAGAGCGGAACAGAGCAGAACAGAGCAGAACAAAACAGAACAGAACAGAGCGGAACAGAGCAGACCAGTGCAGAGCAGAGCGGAACAGAGCAGAACAGAGCAGAACAGAACAGAACAGAGCGGAACAGAGCAGAACAGAGCGTAACAGAGCAGAACAGAACAAAGCAGAGCGGAACAGAGCAGAACAGAGCGGAACAGAGCAGAACAGAACAGAGCATTACAGAACAGAACAGAACAGGTAGATTATAACATAGCAGAACAGAACAGAACAGACCAGGTAGATTATAACATAGCAGAACAGAACAGAACAGAGCAGAACATAGCAGAACAGAACAGAGCAGAACATAGCAGAACAGAACAGAGCAGAACATAGCAGAACAGAACAGAGCAGAACATAGCAGAACAGAACAGAACAGAACAGAGCAGAACAGTGCAGAGCAGAGCAGAACAGAGCAGAACAGAACAGAGCAGAACAGAACAGAGCAGAACAGACCAGAACAGAGCAGAACAGAACTGAGCAGAACAGAGCAGAACAGAACAGAACAGAGCAGAACAGAACAGAGCAGAGCAGAACAGAACAGAGCAGAACAGAACAGAACAGAACAGAGCAGAACAGAGCAGAACAGAACAGAACAGAGTGGAACAGAGCAGAACAGAACAGAGCAGAACAGAGCAGAGCAGAACAGAGCAGAACAGAGCAGAACAGAACAGAGCAGAACAGAACAGAGCAGAGCGGAACAGAGCAGAACAGAGCAGAACAGAACAGAGCGGAACAGAGCAGAACAGAGCGGAACAGAGCAGAACAGAACAGAGCAGAGCGGAACAGAGTGGAACAGAGCAGAACAGAGCGGAACAGAGCAGAACAGAGCGGTACAGAGCAGAACAGAGCAGAGCGGAACAGAGCAGAACAGAACAGACCAGGTAGATTATAACATAGCAGAACAGAACAGACCAGGTAGATTATAACATAGCAGAACAGAACAGAGCTAGAACATAGCAGAACAGAACAGAACAGAGCAGAACATAGCAGAACAGAACAGAACAGAGCAGAACATAGCAGAACAGAACAGAACAGAGCAGAAAATAGCAGAACAGAACAGAACGAACAGAGCAGAACAGAGCAGAACAGAGCAGAACAGAACAGAACAGACCAGAACAGAGCAGAACAGAACTGAGCAGAACAGAACAGAGCAGAGCAGAACAGAACAGAGCAGAACAGAACAGAGCAGAACAGAGCAGAACAGAACAGAACAGAGCAGAACAGAGCAGAACAGAGCAGAACAGAGCAGAACAGAGCAGAACAGAACAGAGCAGAACAGAACAGAGCAGAGCGGAACAGAGCAGAGCAGAGCGGAACAGAGCAGAGCGGAACAGAGCAGAACAGAGCAGAACAGAACAGAACAGAGCGGAACAGAGCAGAACAGAGCGGAACAGAGCAGAACAGAACAGAGTGGAACAGAGCAGAACAGAGCGGAACAGAGCAGAACAGAGCGGAACAGAGCAGAACAGAACAGAGCAGAACAGAGCAGAACAGAGCAGAGCGGAACAGAGTAGAACAGAACAGAGCAGAGCAGAACAGAGCAGAACATAACAGAGCAGAACATAACAGAGTGGAACAGAACAGAGCAGAACAGAGCAGAACAGAGCAGAACAGAACAGAGCAGAACAGAGCAGAACAGAGCAGAACAGAGCGGAACAGAGCAGAACAGAACAGAGCAGAGCAGAGCGGAAACAGAGCAGAGCAGAGCGGAACAGAGCAGAGCGGAACAGAGCAGAACAGAACAGAACAGAGCGGAACAGAGCAGAACAGAACAGAACAGAGCGGAACAGAGCAGAACAGAGCGGAACAGAGCAGAACAGAACAAAGCAGAGCGGAACAGAGCGGAACAGAGCAGAACAGAGCGGAACAGAGCAGAACAGAACAGAGCAGAACAGAACAGAACAGAACAGGTAGATTATAACATAGCAGAACAGAACAGACCAGGTAGATTATAACATAGCAGAACAGAACAGAACAGAGCAGAACATAGCAGAACAGAACAGAGCAGAACATAGCAGAACAGAACAGAGCAGAACATAGCAGAACAGAACAGAGCAGAACATAGCAGAACAGAACAGAACAGAGCAGAACAGAGCAGAGCAGAACAGAGCAGAACAGAACAGAACAGAGCAGAACAGAACAGAACAGAGCAGAACAGAACTGAGCAGAACAGAGCAGAACAGAACAGAACAGAGCAGAACAGAACAGAGCAGAGCAGAACAGAGCAGAACAGAACAGAACAGAGCAGAACAGAGCAGAACAGAACAGAACAGAGTGGAACAGAGCAGAACAGAACAGAACAGAACAGAACAGAACAGAGCAGAACAGAGCAGAGCAGAACAGAGCAGAACAGAGCAGAACAGAACAGAGCAGAACAGAACAGAGCAGAGCGGAACAGAGCAGAGCAGAGCAGAGCGGAACAGAGCAGAGCGGAACAGAGCAGAACAGAGCAGAACAGAACAGAGCGGAACAGAGCAGAACAGAACAGAGCAGAGCGGAACAGAGCAGAACAGAGCAGAACAGAGCGGAACAGAGCAGAACAGAGCGGAACAGAGCAGAACAGAACAGAGCAGAGCGGAACAGAGCGGAACAGAGCAGAACAGAGCGGAACAGAGCAGAACAGAGCGGAACAGAGCAGAACAGAGCAGAGCGGAACAGAGCAGAACAGAACAGACCAGGTAGATTATAACATAGCAGAACAGAACAGACCAGGTAGATTATAACATAGCAGAACAGAACAGAGCAGAACATAGCAGAACAGAACAGAACAGAGCAGAACATAGCAGAACAGAACAGAGCAGAACATAGCAGAACAGAACAGAACAGAGCAGAATATAGCAGAACAGAACAGAACGAACAGAGCAGAACAGAACAGAACAGAACAGAGCAGAACAGAACAGACCAGAACAGAGCAGAACAGAACTGAGCAGAACAGAACAGAGCAGAGCAGAACAGAACAGAGCAGAACAGAGCAGAACAGAGCAGAACAGAACAGAGCAGAACAGAGCAGAACAGAGCAGAACAGAGGAGAGCAGAACAGAGCAGAACAGAGCAGAACAGAACAGAACAGAACAGAGCAGAGCGGAACAGAGCAGAGCAGAGCGGAACAGTGCAGAGCGGAACAGAGCAGAACAGAGCAGAACAGAACAGAACAGAGCGGAACAGAGCAGACCAGTGCAGAGCAGAGCGGAACAGAGCAGAACAGAGCAGAACAGAACAGAACAGAGCGGAACAGAGCAGAACAGAGCGGAACAGAGCAGAACAGAACAGAGTGGAACAGAGCAGAACAGAGCGGAACAGAGCAGAACAGAGCGGAACAGAGCAGAACAGAACAGAGCAGAACAGAGCAGAACAGAGCAGAGCGGAACAGAGTAGAACAGAACAGAGCAGAGCAGAACAGAGCAGAACAGAGCAGAGCGGAACAGAGCAGAACATAACAGAGCAGAGCGGAACAGAGCAGAACAGAACAGAACAGAGCAGAACAGTGCAGAGCAGAGCAGAACAGAACAGAACAGAACAGAGCAGAGCGGAACAGAGCAGACCAGTGCAGAGCAGAACAGAGTAGAGCAGAACAGTGCAGAACAGAGTAGAGCAGAGCAGAACAGCAGAAGAGTGCAGAACAGAGCAGAGCAGTGCAGAGCAGAACAGAGTAGAGCAGAACAGTGTAGAGCAGAACAGAGCAGACCAGAACAGAGCAGAACAGTGCAGAACAGTGCAGAGCAGAACAGAGTAGTGCAGAGCAGAACAGAACATAGCAGAGCAGAACAGAGCAGTGCAGAACAGAGCAGAACAGAACAGAGCAGAACAGAGCAGAACAGAGCAGAACAGAGCAGAACAGAACAGAACAGACCAGAACAGAACAGAACTGAGCAGAACAGAACAGAGCAGAACAGAGCAGAACAGAACAGAGCTGAACAGAGCAGAACAGAGCAGAACAGAACAGAACAGAACAGAGCAGAACAGAACAGAGCAGAACAGAGCAGAACAGAACAGAACAGAGCAGAACAGAGCAGAGCAGAGCAGAGCAGAACAGAGCAGAACAGAACAGAGCAGAACAGAACAGAGCAGAGCGGAACAGAGCAGAGCAGAGCGGAACAGAGCAGAGCGGAACAGAGCACAACAGAGCAGAACAGAACAGAGTGGAACAGAGCAGACCAGTGCAGAGCAGAGCGGAACAGAGCAGAACAGAGCAGAACAGAGCGGAACAGAGCAGAACAGAGCGGAACAGAGCAGAACAGAACAGAGTGGAACAGAGCAGAACAGAGCGGAACAGAGCAGAACAGAGCGGAACAGAGCAGAACAGAACAGAGCAGAACAGAGCAGAACAGAGCAGAGCGGAACAGAGTAGAACAGAACAGAGCAGAGCAGAACAGAGCAGAACAGAGCAGAGCGGAACAGAGCAGAACATAACAGAGCAGAGCGGAACAGAGCAGAACAGAACAGAACAGAGCAGAGCAGAACAGTGCAGAGCAGAGCAGAACAGAACAGAACAGAACAGAGCAGAGCGGAACAGAGCAGACCAGTGCAGAGCAGAACAGAGTAGAGCAGAACAGTGCAGAACAGAGTAGAGCAGAGCAGAACAGCAGAACAGTGCAGAACAGAACAGAGCACTGCAGAGCAGAACAGAGTAGAGCAGAACAGTGTAGAGCAGAACAGAGCAGACCAGAACAGAGCAGAACAGTGCAGAACAGTGCAGAGCAGAACAGAGTAGTGCAGAGCAGAACAGAACATAGCAGAGCAGAACAGAGCAGTGCAGAACAGAGCAGAACAGAACAGAGCACTGCAGTGCAGTGCAGTGCAGTGCAGTGCAGAACAGAACAGAGCAGAGCAGAGCAGAGCAGAACAGAGCAGAGCAGAACGGAACAGAGCGGAACAGAACAGAGCAGAGCAGTGCAGAACAGAGCAGAACGGAATAGAACAGAGCAGAGCGGAACAGAGCAGACCAGTGCAGAGCAGAGAGGAACAGAGTGGAACAGAGCAGAACATAGCAGAGCAGAACAGAGCAGTGCAGAACAGAGCAGAACAGAACAGAACAGGTAGATTATAACATAGCAGAACAGAACAGACCAGGTAGATTATAACATAGCAGAACAGAACAGAACAGAGCAGAACATAGCAGAACAGAACAGAGCAGAACATAGCAGAACAGAACAGAGCAGAACATAGCAGAACAGAACAGAACAGAACAGAGCAGAACAGAGCAGAGCAGAGCAGAACAGAGCAGAACAGAACAGAACAGAACAGAGCAGAACAGACCAGAACAGAGCAGAACAGAACTGAGCAGAACAGAGCAGAGCAGAACAGAACAGAGCAGAACAGAACAGAGCAGAGCAGAGCAGAACAGAGCAGAACAGAACAGAACAGAGCAGAACAGAGCAGAACAGAACAGAACAGAACAGAGTGGAACAGAGCAGAACAGAACAGAACAGAGCAGAACAGAACAGAGCAGAACAGAGCAGAGCAGAACAGAGCAGAACAGAGCAGAACAGAACAGAGCAGAACAGAACAGAGCAGAGCGGAACAGAGCAGAGCAGAGCGGAACAGAGCAGAGCGGAACAGAGCAGAACAGAGCAGAACAGAACAGAGCGGAACAGAGCAGAACAGAACAGAGCAGAGCGGAACAGAGCAGAACAGAGCAGAACAGAGCGGAACAGAGCAGAACAGAGCGGAACAGAGCAGAACAGAACAGAGCAGAGCGGAACAGAGTGGAACAGAGCAGAACAGAGCGGAACAGAGCAGAACAGAGCGGAACAGAGCAGAACAGAGCAGAGCGGAACAGAGCAGAACAGAACAGACCAGGTAGATTATAACATAGCAGAACAGAACAGACCAGGTAGATTATAACATAGCAGAACAGAACAGAGCAGAACATAGCAGAACAGAACAGAACAGAGCAGAACATTTCAGAACAGAACAGAGCAGAACATAACAGAGCAGAACATAGCAGAACAGAACAGAACGAACAGAGCAGAACAGAACAGAACAGAACAGAACAGAACAGAGCAGAACAGAACAGAACAGACCAGAACAGAGCAGAACAGAACTGAGCAGAACAGAACAGAGCAGAACAGAACAGAGCAGAACAGAGCAGAGCGGAACAGAGCAGAACATAACAGAGCAGAGCGGAACAGAGCAGAACAGAACAGAACAGAACAGAGCAGAACAGTGCAGAGCAGAGCAGAACAGAACAGAACAGAGCAGAGCGGAACAGAGCAGAGCAGAGCGGAACAGAGCAGAGCGGAACAGAGCAGAACAGAGCAGTACAGAACAGAACAGAGCGGAACAGAGCAGACCAGTGCAGAGCAGAGCGGAACAGAGCAGAACAGAGCAGAACAGAACAGAACAGAGCGGAACAGAGCAGAACAGAGCGGAACAGAGCAGAACAGAACAGAGTGGAACAGAGCAGAACAGAGCGGAACAGAGCAGAACAGAGCGGAACAGAGCAGAACAGAACAGAGCAGAACAGAGCAGAACAGAGCAGAGCGGAACAGAGTAGAACAGAACAGAGCAGAGCAGAACAGAGCAGAACAGAGCAGAGCGGAACAGAGCAGAACATAACAGAGCAGAGCGGAACAGAGCAGAACAGAACAGAACAGAGCAGAACAGTGCAGAGCAGAGCAGAACAGAACAGAACAGAACAGAACAGAGCAGAGCGGAACAGAGCAGACCAGTGCAGAGCAGAACAGAGTAGAGCAGAACAGTGCAGAACAGAGTAGAGCAGAGCAGAACAGCAGAAGAGTGCAGAACAGAGCAGAGCAGTGCAGAGCAGAACAGAGTAGAGCAGAACAGTGTAGAGCAGAACAGAGCAGACCAGAACAGAGCAGCACAGTGCAGAACAGTGCAGAGCAGAACAGAGTAGTGCAGAGCAGAACAGAACATAGCAGAGCAGAACAGAGCAGTGCAGAACAGAGCAGAACAGAACAGAGCAGAACAGAGCAGAACAGAACAGAGCAGAACAGAGCAGAACAGAGCAGAACAGAACAGAACAGACCAGAACAGAACAGAACTGAGCAGAACAGAACAGAGCAGAACAGAGCAGAACAGAGCAGAACAGAGCAGAACAGAACAGAACAGAGCAGAACAGAACAGAGCAGAACAGAACAGAACAGAGCAGAACAGAGCAGAGCAGAGCAGAGCAGAACAGAGCAGAACAGAACAGAGCAGAACAGAACAGAGCAGAGCGGAACAGAGCAGAGCAGAGCGGAACAGAGCAGAGCGGAACAGAGCAGACCAGTGCAGAGCAGAGCGGAACAGAGCAGAACAGAGCAGAACAGAACAGAACAGAGCGGAACAGAGCAGAACAGAGCGGAACAGAGCAGAACAGAACAGAGTGGAACAGAGCAGAACAGAGCGGAACAGAGCAGAACAGAGCGGAACAGAGCAGAACAGAACAGAGCAGAACAGAGCAGAACAGAGCAGAGCGGAAAAGAGTAGAACAGAACAGAGCAGAGCAGAACAGAGCAGAACAGAGCAGAGCGGAACAGAGCAGAACATAACAGAGCAGAGCGGAACAGAGCAGAACAGAACAGAACAGAGCAGAGCAGAACAGTGCAGAGCAGAGCAGAACAGAACAGAACAGAGCAGAGCGGAACAGAGCAGACCAGTGCAGAGCAGAACAGAGTAGAGCAGAACAGTGCAGAACAGAGTAGAGCAGAGCAGAACAGCAGAACAGTGCAGAACAGAACAGAGCACTGCAGAGCAGAACAGAGTAGAGCAGAACAGTGTAGAGCAGAACAGAGCAGACCAGAACAGAGCAGAACAGTGCAGAACAGTGCAGAGCAGAACAGAGTAGTGCAGAGCAGAACAGAACATAGCAGAGCAGAACAGAGCAGTGCAGAACAGAGCAGAACAGAACAGAGCAGTGCAGTGCAGTGCAGTGCAGTGCAGTGCAGTGCAGTGCAGAACAGAGCAGAGCAGAGCAGAACAGAGCAGAGCAGAACGGAACAGAGCGGAACAGAACAGAGCAGAGCAGTGCAGAACAGAGCAGAACGGAATAGAACAGAGCAGAGCGTAACAGAGCAGACCAGTGCAGAGCAGAGCGGAACAGAGTGGAACAGAGCAGAACATAGCAGAGCAGAACAGAGCAGTGCAGAACAGAGCAGAACAGAACAGACCAGGTAGATTATAACATAGCAGAACAGAACAGAACAGAGCAGAACATAGCAGAACAGAACAGAGCAGAACATAGCAGAACAGAACAGAGCAGAACATAGCAGAACAGAACAGAGCAGAACATAGCAGAACAGAACAGAACAGAACAGAGCAGAACAGAGCAGAGCAGAACAGAGCAGAACAGAACAGAACAGAACAGAGCAGAACAGACCAGAACAGAGCAGAACAGAACTGAGCAGAACAGAGCAGAGCAGAACAGAACAGAGCAGAACAGAGCAGAGCAGAACAGAGCAGAACAGAACAGAACAGAGCAGAACAGAGCAGAACAGAACAGAACAGAACAGAGTGGAACAGAGCAGAACAGAACAGAACAGAGCAGAACAGAACAGAGCAGAACAGAGCAGAGCAGAACAGAGCAGAACAGAGCAGGACAGAACAGAGCAGAACAGAACAGAGCAGAGCGGAACAGAGCAGAGCAGAGCAGAGCGGAACAGAGCAGAACAGAGCAGAACAGAATAGAGCAGAACAGAGCAGAACAGAACAGAGCAGAGCGGAACAGAGCAGAACAGAGCAGAACAGAGCGGAACAGAGCAGAACAGAGCGGAACAGAGCAGAACAGAACAGAGCAGAGCGGAACAGAGTGGAACAGAGCAGAACAGAGCGGAACAGAGCAGAACAGAGCGGAACAGAGCAGAGCAGAGCGGAACAGAGCAGAACAGAAC
Organism: Oncorhynchus kisutch; assembly: GCF_002021735.2. Lineage (NCBI taxonomy): Eukaryota > Metazoa > Chordata > Actinopteri > Salmoniformes > Salmonidae > Oncorhynchus > Oncorhynchus kisutch. The sequence goes on from NC_034199.2 coordinate 38,118,820, forward strand.
AGACCAGGTAGATTATAACATAGCAGAACAGAACAGACCAGGTAGATTATAACATAGCAGAACAGAACAGAGCAGAACATAGCAGAACAGAACAGAACAGAGCAGAACATTTCAGAACAGAACAGAGCAGAACATAACAGAGCAGAACATAGCAGAACAGAACAGAACGAACAGAGCAGAGCGGAACAGAACAGAGCAGAACAGAACAGAACAGACCAGAACAGAGCAGAACAGAACTGAGCAGAACAGAACAGAGCAGAGCAGAACAGAACAGAGCAGAACAGAGCAGAACAGAGCAGAACAGAACAGAGCAGAACAGAGCAGAACAGAGGAGAGCAGAACAGAGCAGAACAGAGCAGAACAGAACAGAGCAGAACAGAACAGAACAGAGCAGAGCGGAACAGAGCAGAGCAGAGCGGAACAGAGCAGAGCGGAACAGAGCAGAACAGAGCAGAACAGAACAGAACAGAGCGGAACAGAGCAGACCAGTGCAGAGCAGAGCGGAACAGAGCAGAACAGAGCAGAACAGAACAGAACAGAGCGGAACAGAGCAGAACAGAGCGGAACAGAGCAGAACAGAACAGAGTGGAACAGAGCAGAACAGAGCGGAACAGAGCAGAACAGAGCGGAACAGAGCAGAACAGAACAGAGCAGAACAGAGCAGAACAGAGCAGAGCGGAACAGAGTAGAACAGAACAGAGCAGAGCAGAACAGAGCAGAACAGAGCAGAGCGGAACAGAGCAGAACATAACAGAGCAGAGCGGAACAGAGCAGAACAGAACAGAACAGAGCAGAACAGTGCAGAGCAGAGCAGAACAGAACAGAGCAGAGCGGAACAGAGCAGACCAGTGCAGAGCAGAACAGAGTAGAGCAGAACAGTGCAGAACAGAGTAGAGCAGAACAGCAGAACAGCAGAACAGTGCAGAACAGAACAGAGCAGTGCAGAGCAGAACAGAGTAGAGCAGAACAGTGTAGAGCAGAACAGAGCAGACCAGAACAGAGCAGAACAGTGCAGAACAGTGCAGAGCAGAACAGAGTAGTGCAGAGCAGAACAGAACATAGCAGAGCAGAACAGAGCAGTGCAGAACAGAGCAGAACAGAACAGAGCAGAACAGAGCAGAACAGAACAGAGCAGAACAGAGCAGAACAGAACAGAACAGACCAGAACAGAACAGAACTGAGCAGAACAGAACAGAACAGAGCAGAGCAGAACAGAGCAGAACAGAGCAGAACAGAACAGAACAGAGCAGAACAGAGCAGAACAGAACAGAGCAGAACAGAGCAGAACAGAACAGAACAGAGCAGAACAGAGCAGACCAGAGCAGAGCAGAACAGAGCAGAACAGAACAGAGCAGAACAGAACAGAGCAGAGCGGAACAGAGCAGAGCAGAGCGGAACAGAGCAGAGCGGAACAGAGCACAACAGAGCAGAACAGAACAGAGCGGAACAGAGCAGACCAGTGCAGAGCAGAGCGGAACAGAGCAGAACAGAGCAGAACAGAACAGAACAGAGCGGAACAGAGCAGAACAGAGCGGAACAGAGCAGAACAGAACAGAGTGGAACAGAGCAGAACAGAGCGGAACAGAGCAGAACAGAGCGGAACAGAGCAGAACAGAACAGAGCAGAACAGAGCAGAACAGAGCAGAGCGGAACAGAGTAGAACAGAACAGAGCAGAGCAGAACAGAGCAGAACAGAGCAGAGCGGAACAGAGCAGAACATAACAGAGCAGAGCGGAACAGAGCAGAACAGAACAGAACAGAACAGAGCAGAGCAGAACAGTGCAGAGCAGAGCAGAGCAGAGCAGAACAGAACAGAACAGAGCAGAGCGGAACAGAGCAGACCAGTGCAGAGCAGAACAGAGTAGAGCAGAACAGTGCAGAACAGAGTAGAGCAGAGCAGAACAGCAGAACAGTGCAGAACAGAACAGAGCAGTGCAGAGCAGAACAGAGTAGAGCAGAACAGTGTAGAGCAGAACAGAGCAGACCAGAACAGAGCAGAACAGTGCAGAACAGTGCAGAGCAGAACAGAGCAGTGCAGAACAGAGCAGAACAGAACAGAGCAGTGCAGTGCAGTGCAGTGCAGTGCAGTGCAGTGCAGAGCAGAGCAGAGCAGAGCAGAACAGAGCAGAGCAGTGCAGAGCAGAACGGAACAGAGCGGAACAGAACAGAGCAGAGCAGTGCAGAACAGAGCAGAACGGAATAGAACAGAGCAGAGCGGAACAGAGCAGACCAGTGCAGAGCAGAGCGGAACAGAGTGGAACAGAGCAGAACAGAGCGGAACAGAGCAGAAGAGAGCGGAACAGAGCAGAACAGAGCAGAGCGGAACAGAGCAGAACAGAACAGACCAGGTAGATTATAACATAGCAGAACAGAACAGACCAGGTAGATTATAACATAGCAGAACAGAACAGAGCAGAACATAGCAGAACAGAACAGAACAGAGCAGAACATAGGAGAACAGAACAGAACAGAGCAGAACATAGCAGAACAGAACAGAACGAACAGAGCAGAACAGAACAGAGCAGAACAGAACAGAGCAGAACAGAACAAAACAGACCAGAACAGAGCAGAACAGAACTGAGCAGAACAGAACAGAGCAGAACAGAACAGAACAGAGCAGAACAGAGCAGAACAGAACAGAACAGAGCAGAACAGAGCAGAACAGAGCAGAGCAGAGCAGAACAGATCAGAACAGAACAGAGCAGAACAGAACAGAGCAGAGCGGAACAGAGCAGAACAGAGCAGAACAGAACAGAACAGAGCGGAACAGAGCAGACCAGTGCAGAGCAGAGCGGAACAGAGCAGAACAGAGCAGAACAGAACAGAACAGAGCGGAACAGAGCAGAACAGAGCGGAACAGAGCAGAACAGAACAGAGTGGAACAGAGCAGAACAGAGCGGAACAGAGCAGAACAGAGCGGAACAGAGCAGAACAGAACAGAGCAGAACAGAGCAGAACAGAGCAGAGCGGAACAGAGTAGAACAGAACAGAGCAGAGCAGAACAGAGCAGAACAGAGCAGAGCGGAACAGAGCAGAACATAACAGAGCAGAGCGGAACAGAGCAGAACAGAACAGAACAGAGCAGAGCAGAACAGTGCAGAGCAGAGCAGAACAGAACAGAACAGAGCAGAGCGGAACAGAGCAGACCAGTGCAGAGCAGAACAGAGTAGAGCAGAACAGTGCAGAACAGAGTAGAGCAGAGCAGAACAGCAGAACAGTGCAGAACAGAACAGAGCAGTGCAGAGCAGAACAGAGTAGAGCAGAACAGTGTAGAGCAGAACAGAGCAGACCAGAACAGAGCAGAACAGTGCAGAACAGTGCAGAGCAGAACAGAGTAGTGCAGAGCAGAACAGAACAGAGCAGAACAGAGCAGTGCAGAGCAGAGCAGAACAGAACAGAGCAGTGCAGTGCAGTGCAGTGCAGAACAGAACAGAGCAGAGCAGAACAGAGCAGAGCAGTGCAGAGCAGAACGGAACAGAGCGGAACAGAACAGAGCAGAGCAGTGCAGAACAGAGCAGAACGGAATAGAACAGAGCAGAGCGGAACAGAGCAGACCAGTGCAGAGCAGAACAGAGTAGAGCAGAACAGTGCAGAACAGAGTAGAGCAGAGCAGAACAGCAGAACAGTGCAGAACAGAACAGCGCAGAACAGAGCAGAACAGAGCAGAACGGAACAGAGCAGAACGGAACAGAGCAGAACAGAGCAGTGCAGAACAGAGCAGAACAGCGCAGAACAGAGCAGAACAGAGCAGAACGGAACAGAGCAGAACAGAGCAGTGCAGAACAGTGCAGAGCAGAGTAGAACAGATGTCTCAAGGTCTTGGGGAAAATGACCTAATAGATTCCCAGAGCCTGGTTATGATACTTAACCTGCTCTAATTAGAAAACAGAAAGAGGTCTGTTCACTGAAAATGTAATCATAAAAGGAACCTGGTACTATATCAACATAGCAGGCCTTAATCAAGTCCACGTTATGAAGTCCATATTGGTTCATATCAGAGATATACACTACATGACCAAAAGTACGTGGACACCTGCTTGTCGAACATCTCATTCCAAAATAATGGGCATTAATATGGAGTTGGTCCCCCTTTGCTGCTATAACAGCCTCCACTCTTCTGGGAAGGCTTTCCACTAGATGTTGGAACATTGCTGCGGGGACTTACTTCCATTCAGCCACAAGACCATTAGTAAGGTCAGGCACTGATGTTGTGCCTTTATGCCTGGCTCGCAGTCGGCGTTCCAATTCATCCCAAAGGTGTTTGATGGGGTTGAGGTCAGGGCTCTGTGCAGGCCAGTCAAGTTCTTCCACACCGATCTCGACAAACCATTTCTGTATGGACCTCACTTTGTGCACAACCGTCATGCTGAAACAGGAAAGGGCCTTCCGCAAACTGTTGCCACAAAGTTGGAACCGCAGAATCGTCTAGAATGTCATTGTATGCTGTTGCGTTAAGATTTCCCTTCACTGGAACTAAGGGGCATTATTCCTCCTCCACCAAACTTTACAGTTGGCACTACACATTCGGGCAGGTAGCGTTCTCCTGGCATTCGTCAATCCCAGATTTGTCAGACGGATGGCCAGATGGTGAAGCGCGATTCATCATTCAATTGAAACCCATTTCATGAAGCTCCCCACGAACAGTTCGTGGGCTGACATTGCTTCCAGAGGCAGTTTGCAACTTGGTAGTGAGTGTTGCAACCAAGGACAGACAATTTTTATGTACTTCAGCACTCAGCAATCTCATTCTGTGAGCTTGTGTGGCCTACCACTTTGTGGCTGAGCCATTGTTGCTCCTAGACGTTTCCACTTCACAATAACAGCGCTTACAGTTGACCGGGGAAGCTCTAGCAAGTCACTGAGCTCTTCAGTAAGGCCATTCTCATGCCAATGTTTGTCTATGGAGATTGCATGGCTGTGTGCTCAATATTATACACCTGTCAGCAACAGGTATGGCTGAAATAGCCAAATCCACTCATTTGAAGGGGTGTCCACATACGTCTGTATATATAGTGTATCTGCTATTTAGACTCCCTTGTTTAGTAATACGAGTGTTGGCATAATATTGAGTAACGTTACCCAAAATATTGTATATTGAGTTATGTTACGCCTAATATTGGATGTTGAGTAAAGTTACGCCTAATATTGGATGTTGAGTAACGTTACGCCTAATATTGGATGTTGAGTAAAGTTACGCCTAATATTGGATATTGAATATTAGCTGTGTCATGCCACGCGACGGGATGCTCTGACTAGAGGAGATGGCAGTCAAAGTGCAGCTCTGTTATAGAGCATTGACAGCGCCAGTTTCACAGCTCCTAAAACAAGGTTGTCATTAGGTACAGTGGCCTTAGTTAGCCAACACATCACACCATCACCCCGCTGCCATAAAACCTAAACACATTGACTTAGCAGCTTATTAAGCACTTTCAACTTTGAGCAGCCAATAAAACAACCAGAAATGACAAGAACGTTATCAGTTGCAATGTTTTTAAGAGATTTTTGTGACTCCTCTATTAAAATCGACAAGCCATCCAGTGTTCTCCTTAACCCGTGTTACTAATGAGGTGGAACGTTTATTGCATTGTAATGAGCTGACCTCACACAAGATGTTATATAGGCTACCTGCCGGGGCGTCAGGTAGCCTAGAGGTTGGAGTGTTGGACTAGTAACCGAAAGGTTGCTGGATCCAATCCCCGAGCTGACAAGGTAAAAATCTGTCATTCTCCCACTGAACAAGGCAGTTAACCCACTGTTCCCCAGTAGGCTGTCATTGGAAATAAGAACGTGTTCTGAACTGACTTGCATTGTTAAATGCATTTATCTACTGTATACAACTTACTCATTAATTTAACTACTGTATACAATGTATTCATTAATTTAACTACTGTATACAATGTATTCATTCATTTAACTACTGTATACAACTTATCAAATAACTAGAGATTCTTTACAACAGCAGCTCAGATCAAGCTGAGCAATTAGCAATAGGCTATACTATTTAACAGAGATTCTTCGAAACAGAGATCCTTCAAAACAACAACAACTATGATCAAACCAGCTGGACACAGCCAGGTTATTACTTCTCAGCAGCAAAAGAGTGATCAAATTAAGATCCTACATCTGCATGAGCGGTCAATCTACAGTTACATTCTCCACATGGTCCAGCTACCTACAAGACCAATTTAATAAAACAAA
>NC_034199.2:38130017-38192517 GCF_002021735.2 Oncorhynchus kisutch
TATTTACATATTTTCAATTGAAAATACACTTGTCTGTTTATTGGAGTATTTTCATATACAAGCCAATACTTTCCAAGTGTATTTCCAAATACTCATATAATATTCAACTACTTGTATTTTCAAAGGTAGAAATATCCAAATACTTTTACTTCGAAATGTTTTTGAAAGTAATTGAAATATCCTAATTCAGGGTTACCCAAACTTGGTCATGGGGCCCGTCCTAGGTGCAAATTTAGTTTTGTGCCCTAAAAAACAGCAAAAAAAAAAAACATGTACCCAAAGGACTAAGTTTGGGTAACCCTGCCCTAAATAGTATGTGTCTGATGACGGTGTCAGCACTAAGGCACGTGGCCAAGGACTAAGTTTGGGTAACCCTGCCCTAAATAGTATGTGAAGCCATGTCTGATGACGGTGTTAGCACTAAGGCACGTGGCCAAGGACTAAGTTTGGGTAACCCTGCCCTAAATAGTATGTGTCTGATGACGGTGTCAGCACTAAGGCACGTGGCCAAGGACTAAGTTTGGGTAACCCTGCCCTAAATAGTATGTGAAGCCATGTCTGATGACGGTGTTAGCACTAAGGCACGTGGCCAAGGACTAAGTTTGGGTAACCCTGCCCTAAATAGTATGTGTCTGATGACGGTGTCAGCACTAAGGCACGTGGCCAAGGACTAAGTTTGGGTAAACCTGCCCTAAATAGTATGTGAAGCCATGTCTGATGACGGTGTCAGCACTAAGGCACGTGGCCAAGGACTAAGTTTGGGTAACCCTGCCCTAAATAGTATGTGTCTGATGACGGTGTTAGCACTAAGGCACGTGGCCAAGGACTAAGTTTGGGTAACCCTGCCCTAAATAGTATGTGTCTGATGACGGTGTCAGCACTAAGGCACGTGGCCAAGGACTAAGTTTGGGTAACCCTGCCCTAAATAGTATGTGTCTGATGACGGTGTCAGCACTAAGGCACGTGGCCAAGGACTAAGTTTGGGTAACCCTGCCCTAAATAGTATGTGAAGCCATGTCTGATGACGGTGTTAGCACTAAGGCACGTGGCCAAGGACTAAGTTTGGGTAACCCTGCCCTAAATAGTATGTGTCTGATGACGGTGTCAGCACTAAGGCACGTGGCCAAGGACTAAGTTTGGGTAACCCTGCCCTAAATAGTATGTGAAGCCATGTCTGATGACGGTGTTAGCACTAAGGCACGTGGCCAAGGACTAAGTTTGGGTAACCCTGCCCTAAATAGTATGTGTCTGATGACGGTGTCAGCACTAAGGCACGTGGCCAAGGACTAAGTTTGGGTAACCCTGCCCTAAATAGTATGTGAAGCCATGTCTGATGACGGTGTCAGCACTAAGGCACGTGGCCAAGGACTAAGTTTGGGTAACCCTGCCCTAAATAGTATGTGTCTGATGACGGTGTTAGCACTAAGGCACGTGGCCAAGGACTAAGTTTGGGTAACCCTGCCCTAAATAGTATGTGTCTGATGACGGTGTCAGCACTAAGGCACGTGGCCAAGGACTAAGTTTGGGTAACCCTGCCCTAAATAGTATGTGTCTGATGACGGTGTCAGCACTAAGGCACGTGGCCAAGGACTAAGTTTGGGTAACCCTGCCCTAAATAGTATGTGTCTGATGACGGTGTCAGCACTAAGGCACGTGGCCAAGGACTAAGTTTGGGTAACCCTGCCCTAAATAGTATGTGTCTGATGACGGTGTCAGCACTAAGGCACGTGGCCAAGGACTAAGTTTGGGTAACCCTGCCCTAAATAGTATGTGAAGCCATGTCTGATGACGGTGTCAGCACTAAGGCACGTGGCCAAGGACTAAGTTTGGGTAACCCTGCCCTAAATAGTATGTGAAGCCATGTCTGATGACGGTGTCAGCACTAAGGCACGTGGCCAAGGACTAAGTTTGGGTAACCCTGCCCTAAATAGTATGTGAAGCCATGTCTGATGACGGTGTCAGCACTAAGGCACGTGGCCAAGGACTAAGTTTGGGTAACCCTGCCCTAAATAGTATGTGTCTGATGACGGTGTCAGCACTAAGGCACGTGGCCAAGGACTAAGTTTGGGTAACCCTGCCCTAAATAGTATGTGAAGCCATGTCTGATGACGGTGTCAGCACTAAGGCACGTGGCCAAGGACTAAGTTTGGGTAACCCTGCCCTAAATAGTATGTGAAGCCATGTCTGATGACGGTGTCAGCACTAAGGCACGTGGCCAAGGACTAAGTTTGGGTAACCCTGCCCTAAATAGTATGTGTCTGATGACGGTGTTAGCACTAAGGCACGTGGCCAAGGACTAAGTTTGGGTAACCCTGCCCTAAATAGTATGTGTCTGATGACGGTGTCAGCACTAAGGCACGTGGCCAAGGACTAAGTTTGGGTAACCCTGCCCTAAATAGTATGTGAAGCCATGTCTGATGACGGTGTCAGCACTAAGGCACGTGGCCAAGGACTAAGTTTGGGTAACCCTGCCCTAAATAGTATGTGTCTGATGACGGTGTCAGCACTAAGGCACGTGGCCAAGGACTAAGTTTGGGTAACCCTGCCCTAAATAGTATTTGAAGCCATGTCTGATGACGGTGTCAGCACTAAGGCACGTGGCCAAGGACTAAGTTTGGGTAACCCTGCCCTAAATAGTATGTGAAGCCATGTCTGATGACGGTGTCAGCACTAAGGCACGTGGCCAAGGACTAAGTTTGGGTAACCCTGCCCTAAATAGTATGTGTCTGATGACGGTGTCAGCACTAAGGCACGTGGCCAAGGACTAAGTTTGGGTAACCCTGCCCTAAATAGTATGTGTCTGATGACGGTGTCAGCACTAAGGCACGTGGCCAAGGACTAAGTTTGGGTAACCCTGCCCTAAATAGTATGTGTCTGATGACGGTGTCAGCACTAAGGCACGTGGCCAAGGACTAAGTTTGGGTAACCCTGCCCTAAATAGTATGTGAAGCCATGTCTGATGACGGTGTCAGCACTAAGGCACGTGGCCAAGGACTAAGTTTGGGTAACCCTGCCCTAAATAGTATGTGTCTGATGACGGTGTCAGCACTAAGGCACGTGGCCAAGGACTAAGTTTGGGTAACCCTGCCCTAAATAGTATGTGTCTGATGACGGTGTCAGCACTAAGGCACGTGGCCAAGGACTAAGTTTGGGTAACCCTGCCCTAAATAGTATGTGTCTGATGACGGTGTCAGCACTAAGGCACGTGGCCAAGGACTAAGTTTGGGTAACCCTGCCCTAAATAGTATGTGTCTGATGACGGTGTCAGCACTAAGGCACGTGGCCAAGGACTAAGTTTGGGTAACCCTGCCCTAAATAGTATGTGTCTGATGACGGTGTCAGCACTAAGGCACGTGGCCAAAGCAACACCACAGCAGCACACAGGGAGTTAACCAGTGAGGAGGAGTTGGCAGCAGGCAACAACAACGAAAAATGCTACCATTGTTGGGTTAAATGACATTTTCAGCTCTAATTACAATTAAGCCACTTAGTATGTATCATAATGTTTGCATCACGGAGCAGCACAGATGCAGTCCATCAGCGCAATGAAATATTAAAGCAGCACTGGCTGTATTAATAGCAGCGCGACGCAAAGCTCCGCTGTCTCCGGGCCAAGCCAATGCAGCCGGGATTCCCAGCATGGTCGCCTGGAGACCACGCCACATCGCCAGTGAGCCATCCTCATCAGCGCCATTGCGTCGTGCTCACCGCCATTTGACCTATATTTCCTGCGCCAGCCTCACCAGAAAAGCATTAGTAAATGGAGGAAAACACACGGAACATCCCCACAAGGGTTTGAATATTCCTGAGCTGAGAATGAATCGTTAGTCTAATGCAAAATGAGTGTTGTGCTGGCAAATTATTCATGACCCAAGAATGAGTGCGTTTTTAAGTCCAAATGATGAATTGCTTGATTCACCTCACTTTCCTCCCACCCTCTCTCCTTTTTTCGTGTTTATTCTCTCATTCTGTCCTCCTCTCCCCTCCCCTCGGCTGGTCTTATCAAGGTGCTTCTGCATCATTTAGGTAATCAGCGCCTGCTAACCCAAGTAAACAAGAGTGTGTTGGGTTGTGTCAGGCGAGGCAACACCGGCTTGTCCCAGTCTCTCTCAGCCCACTAGTCCTTAGTGTCTCTCTGAAAAATATCCATATAAAGAAACCAAAGTGGGTGGGGTTATATCCTTCCTGTTGGGCCCTTTCCGGGGGTGTCCTCGGATGGGGCCACAGTGTCTCCTGACCCCTCCTGTCTCAGCCTCCAGTATTTATGCTGCAGTAGTTTATGTGTCGGGGGGCTGGGGTCAGTTTGTTATATCTGGAGTACTTCTCCTGTCCTATTCGGTGTCCTGTGTGAATCTAAGTGTGCGTTCTCTAATTCTCTCCTTCTCTCTTTCTTTCTCTCTCTCGGAGGACCTGAGCCCTAGGACCATGCCCCAGGACTACCTGACATGATGACTCCTTGCTGTCCCCAGTCCACCTGGCCATGCTGCTGTTCCAGTTTCAACTGACCTGAGCCCTAGGACCATGCCCCAGGACTACCTGACATGATGACTCCTTGCTGTCCCCAGTCTACCTGGCCATGCTGCTGCTCCAGTTTCAACTTCCACCTGACTGTGCTGCTGCTCTAGTTTCAACTGTTCTGCCTTATTATTATTCGACCATGCTGGTCATTTATGAACATTGAACATCTTGACCATGTTCTGTTATAATCTCCACCCGGCACAGCCAGAAGAGGACTGGCCACCCCACATAGCCTGGTTCCTCTCTAGGTTTCTTCCTAGGTATTGGCCTTTCTAGGGAGTTTTTCCTAGCCACCGTGCTTCTCCACCTGCATTGCTTGCTGTTTGGGGTTTTAGGCTGGGTTTCTGTACAGCACTTTGAGATATCAGCTGATGTACGAAGGGCTATATAAATAAATTTGATTTGATTTGATTTGAGTAGAATGGACTGTTACCATAGCTCCAATTTATATCCACACCATAACAAACTAATAACACAGACATTTATTGAGCAATGGGCAAATAAATTATGTTGCATTCCTTTGTGCTTGTTCAGCATTGATCTCTCTCTGCTCCTTCTCACTCTCTCTATGCTTCTTCTCTCTCTCTTCTCTCTCTCTGCTACTCTCTCTCCTCTCTCTCTGCTCCTCTCTCTGCTCCTCTCTCTGCTCCTTCTCTCTCTCTGCTTCTTCTCTCTCTCTCTTCTCTCTCTGCTCCTCTCTCTGCTCCTTCTCTCTCTCTCTCTGTGCTCCTTATCTGTCTCCACTCTCTGTTTCTTCTATCGCTCCTCTTGTTCTCTCTCTCTCTGCTCGTTCTCGCTCTCTCTGCTCCTTATCTTTCTCCTTCTCTCTCTCTGCTCCTTCTCTCTCTCTCTCTGCTCATTCTCGCTCTCTCTGCTCCTTCTCTCTCTCCTTCTCTCTCTGCTCCTTCTCCCTCTTATTCTCTCTCTCGCTCTGCTCCTTCTCTCTCTCTCTCTCTGCTCCTTCTCTCTCTCTCTCTGCTCCCTCTCTCTCTCTCTGCTCCTTCTCTCTCTCTCTCTGCTCCTTCTCTCTCTCTCTGCTCCTTCTCTCTCTCTGCTCCTTCTCTCTCTCTCTGCTCCTTCTCTCTCTCTCTGCTCCTTCTCACTCTCTCTGCTCCTTCTCTCTCTCCTCTCTCTCTGCTCCTTCTCTCGCTCTCTCTGCTCCTTCTCTCTCCTTCTCTCTCTGCTCCTTCTCCCTCTTATTCTCTCTCTCTCTCTGCTCCTTCTCTCTCTCTCTCTGCTCCTTTTCTCTCTCTCTCTGCTCCTTCTCTCTCTCCTCTCTCACTGCTCCTTATCTCTCTCTCCTCTCTCTCCCTCTGCTCCTTATATCTTTCTCCTCTCTCTCCCTCTGCTCCTTCTCTCTCTCTACTGCTTTTCTCTCTCCCTCTCTCTCTGCTCCTCTCTCTCATTCTCTCTGCTCGTTCTCTCTCTCTCTACTCTTTCTCTCTCTCCTTCTCTCTATCTCAATTCAATTCAATTCAAGGGGCTTTATTGGCATGGGAAACATATGTTAATATTGCCAAAGCAAGTGAGGTAGATAATATACAAAAGTGAAATAAACAATACAAATGAACAGTAAACATTACGCTCAAAGAAGTTCCAAAAGAATAAAGACATATCAATGATGTTGCGCTTGCTGCGGGCGATTCCCTGATCCACCTCTACGCAGACGACACCATTCTATATACCTTCGGCCCGTCTTTGGACACTGTGCTATCTAACCTCCAAACAAGCTTCAATGCCATACAACACTCCTTCCGTGGCCTCCAACTGCTCTTAAACGCTAGTAAAACCAAATGCATGCTTTTCAACCGGTCGCTGCCTGCACCCGCATGCCCGACTAGCATCACCACCCTGGATGGTTCCGACCTAGAATATGTGGACGTCTATAAGTACCTAGGTGTCTGGCTAGACTGCAAACTCTCCTTCCAGACTCATATCAAACATCTCCAATCGAAAATCAAATCAAGAGTCGGCTTTCTATTCCGCAACAAAGCCTCCTTCACTCACGCCGCCAAGCTTACCCTAGTAAAACTGACTATCCTACCGATCCTCGACTTTGGCGATGTCATCTACAAAATGGCTTCCAACACTCTACTCAGCAAACTGGATGCAGTCTATCACAGTGCCATCCGTTTCGTCACTAAAGCACCTTATACCACCCACCACTGCGACTTGTATGCTCTAGTCGGCTGGCCCTCGCTACATATTCGTCGCCAGACCCACTGGCTCCAGGTCATCTACAAGTCCATGCTAGGTAAAGCTCCGCCTTATCTCAGCTCACTGGTCACGATGGCAACACCCATCCGTAGCACGCGCTCCAGCAGGTGTATCTCACTGATCATCCCTAAAGCCAACACCTCATTTGGCCGCCTTTCGTTCCAGTACTCTGCTGCCTGTGACTGGAACGAATTGCAAAAATCGCTGAAGTTGGAGACTTTTATCTCCCTCACCAACTTCAAACATCAGCTATCTGAGCAGCTAACCGATCGTTGCAGCTGTACATAGTCTATTGGTAAATAGCCCACCCTTTTTCACCTACCTCATCCCCATACAGTTTTTATTTATTTACTTTTCTGCTCTTTTGCACACCAATATCTCTACCTGTACATGACCATCTGATCATTCATCACAAATTGTAATTATTTGCCTACCTCCTCATGCCTTTTGCACACATTGTATATAGACTCCCCCTTTGGTTTCTACTGTGTTATTGACTTGTTAATTGTTTACTCCATGTGTAACTCTTTGTTGTCTGCTCACACTGCTATGCTTTATCTTGGCCAGGTCGCAGTTGCAAATGAGAACTTGTTCTCAACTAGCCTACCTGGTTAAATAAAGGTGAAATAAAAAATAATAAAAAAATAATAATATTATATACAGTGCCTTGCGAAAGTATTCGGCCCCCTTGAACTTTGCGACCTTTTGCCACATTTCAGGCTTCAAACATAAAGATATAAAACTGTATTTTTTTGTGAAGAATCAACAACAAGTGGGACACAATCATGAAGTAGAACGACATTTATTGGATATTTCAAACTTTTTTAACAAATCAAAAACGGAAAAATTGGGCGTGCAAAATTATTCAGCCCCCTTAAGTTAATACTTTGTAGAGCCACCTTTTGCTGCGATTACAGCTGTAAGTCGCTTGGGGTATGTCTCTATCAGTTTTGCACATCGAGAGACTGAATTTTTTTTCCCATTCCTCCTTGCAAAACAGCTCGAGCTCAGTGAGGTTGGATGGAGAGCATTTGTGAACAGCAGTTTTCAGTTCTTTCCACAGATTCTCGATTGGATGCAGGTCTGGACTTTGACTTGGCCATTCTAACACCTGGATATGTTTATTTTTGAACCATTCCATTGTAGATTTTGCTTTATGTTTTGGATCATTGTCTTGTTGGAAGACAAATCTCCGTCCCAGTCTCAGGTCTTTTGCAGACTCCATCAGGTTTTCTTCCAGAATGGTCCTGTATTTGGCTCCATCCATCTTCCCATCAATTTTAACCATCTTCCCTGTCCCTGCTGAAGAAAAGCAGGCCCAAACCATGATGCTGCCACCACCATGTTTGACAGTGGGGATGGTGTGTTCAGGGTGATGAGCTGTGTTGCTTTTACGCCAAACATAACGTTTTGCATTGTTGCCAAAAAGTTCAATTTTGGTTTCATCTGACCAGAGCACCTTCTTCCACATGTTTGGTGTGTCTCCCAGGTGGCTTGTGGCAAACTTTAAACGATACTTTTTATGGATATCTTTAAGAAATGGCTTTCTTCTTGCCACTCTTCCATAAAGGCCAGATTTGTGCAATATACGACTGATTGTTGTCCTATGGACAGAGTCTCCCACCTCAGCTGTAGATCTCTGCAGTTCATCCAAAGTGATCATGGGCCTCTTGGCTGCATCTCTGATCAGTCTTCTCCTTGTATGAGCTGAAAGTTTAGAGGGACGGCCAGGTCTTGGTAGATTTGCAGTGGTCTGATACTCCTTCCATTTCAATATTATCGCTTGCACAGTGCTCCTTGGGATGTTTAAAGCTTGGGAAATCTTTTTGTATCCAAATCCGGCTTTAAACTTCTTCACAACAGTATCTCGGACCTGCCTGGTGTGTTCCTTGTTCTCTGCGCTTTTAACGGACCTCTGAGACTATCACAGTGCAGGTGCATTTATACGGAGACTTGATTACACACAGGTGGATTGTATTTATCATCATTAGTCATTTAGGTCAACATTGGATCATTCAGAGATCCTCACTGAACTTCTGGAGAGAGTTTGCTGCACTGAAAGTAAAGGGGCTGAATAATTTTGCACGCCCAATTTTTCAGTTTTTGATTTGTTAAAAAAGTTTGAAATATCCAATAAATGTCGTTCCACTTCATGATTGTGTCCCACTTGTTGTTGATTCTTCACAAAAAAATACAGTTTTATATCTTTATGTTTGAAGCCTGAAATGTGGCAAAAGGAATGTCGGGAATAATAGTAGAGAGAATGATTTATTTCAGCTTTTATTTATTTCATCACATTCCCAGTGGGTCAGAAGTTTACATACACGCAATTAGTATTTGGTAGCATTGCCTTTAAATTGTTTAACTTGGGTCAAACATCTCAGGTAGCCTTCCACAAGCTTCTCACAATAAGTTGGGTGGATGTTGGCCCATTCCTCCTGACAGAGTTGATGTAACTGAGTCAGGTTTGTAGGCCTCCTTGCTCGCAAACACTTTTTCAGTTCTGCCCACAGATTTTCTATGGGATTGAGGTCAGGGCTTTGTGGTGGTGTTCTTCGGCTTGCAAGTCTCCCCCCTTTTCCTCCAAACATAACGATGGTCCTTATGGCCAAACAGTTCTATTTTTGTTTCATCAGACCAGAGGACATTTCTCCAAAAAGTACGATCTTTGTCCCCATGTGCAGTTGCAAACCATAGTCTGGCTTTTTTATGGCGGTTTTGGAGCAGTGGCTTCTTCCTTGCTGAGCGGCCTTTCAGGTTATGTCGATATAGGACTCGTTTTACTGTGGATATAGATACATTTGTACCTGTTTCCTCCAGCATCTTCTCAAGAACCTTTGCGCTTGTTCTGGGATTGATTTGCACTTTTCGTACATTCATCTCTAGGAGACAGAACGAGTCTCCGTCCTGAACGGTATGACTCCTGCGTGGTCCCATGGTGTTTATACTTGCGTACTATTGTTCATATAGATGAACGCGGTACCTTCAGGCGTTTGAAATTGCTCCCAAGGATGAACCAGACTTGTGGAGGTCTACACATTTTTTTTTAGGTCTTATTTGATGTCAAGCAAAGAGGTACTGAGTTTGAAGGTAGGCCTTGAAATACATCCACAGGTACACCTCCAATTGACTCAAATTATGTCAATTAGCCTATCAGAAGCTTCTAAAGGCATGACATCATTTTCTGGAATTTTCCAAGCTGATTAAAGGCACAGTCAACTTAGTGTATGTAAACTTCTAACCCTCTGGAATAGTGATACAGTGAATTATAAGTGAAATAATCTATCTGTAAACAATTGTTGGAAAAATTACTTGTGCCATGCACACAGTAGATGTCCTAACCGACTTGCCAAAACTGTAGATTTAACAAGAAATTTGTGGAGTGGTTGAGAAACGAGTTTTAATGACTCCAACCTAAATGTAAACTTCCGACTTCAACTGTATGTATAGTTTTGTGTGCTCTAGGGCAACGTTGACTAGATGGAATTTGCTTTGTGGTTCTGGCGACTGGACCTTTTTTGGAACACCATTATTTTTGTCTTACTGAGATGTACTGTCAGGGCCCAGGTCTGGCAGAATATGTGCAGAATATCTAGGTGCTGCTGTAGGCCCTCCTTGGTTGGTGACAGAAGCACCAGATCATCAGCAAACAGTAGACATTTGACTTTAGATTCCAGTAGGGTGAGGCCGGGTGCTGCAGGCTGTTCTAGTGCCCGCGCCAATTCGTTGAGATATATGTTGAAGAGGGTGGGGCTTAAGCTGCATCCCTGTCTCACCCCACGGCCCTGTGGGAAGAAGTTGTCTAAAAGGGATTGAATTTGTTGTTGCCTAATTGTTTTTTGGTAGGTTTCCAAACTACATTCCTTCCATCTATAGCATTTCTGAATATTATTCAGTTCCTTTGGCTTTGATGCCTCATGATTGAGTATTGCTCTGTTCAAGTAGACTGTGATTTTGCTGTGGTCTGATAGGGGTGTCAGTGGGCTGACTGTGAACACTCTGAGAGACTCTGGGTTGAGGTCAGTGATAAAGTAGTCTACAGTACTACTGCCAAGAGATGAGCTATAGGTGTACCTACCCCTTGAAGCCTACCATTGACTATGTACATACTCAGCGTGTGACAGAGCTGCAGGAGTTGTGACCCGTTTGTGGGTTTTCCAGGCAGGTGTTTGTCCGCCTGTATGCTGAGGGTGTTGGATTTTTGTCCAGTTCTGGGATTTAGGTCGCCACAGACTCGTACATGTCTCTGGGCCTGGAAACAATTGATTTCCCCTTCAGGATGGAGAAGCTGTCTTTATTAAAGGGGGGGGGGGGGTCCGCAGGTCTGGGAGGGGTGTCTCGCTGGTCTGGGTGGGGTGTCTATTGATCTGTTGATCCTGTGTGAAGTGTTGGGGATACATTTGAGAGCGATGTCCTTTAGAGTCCAGGCGAAGGTGGTCACTGCTGACTTGTAGAGGTGGACCTGGTCATAGAGGTTATTCAAGTCCAGGGTGGAGTGGTGGGCCAGGAAAACATTTGGTTTTGAGGCACAGTCAAGGGAAATACTTGCGTTTACCCGCTGTATGGTAGCAGGGTGGAAGTCTTTTCGTGGTAGCAGGGTGGAGATAACCACTTGTGCATTGGGGAAAGTAGAAGAAGCTTTTTCAATCACTCCCTTCAGTGCTGTGGCCACCCTTTCCTGCTGTGATCTCAGGTCATGTGTGCCTGTGTGTATTATTATGTGGCTAGGTGAACCTAGTTGGTCCTCAGACCGAAGGTCTAGGGAGCGCTGGGTGTTTGGACACCAGAATTTAGACACACTGTGTTTGTATATATTTCCCATTTGAGTCCATAAGGAGTACAATATGTGTCTTGTGTATGTCCTCAGTGGGTGTGGGGGGGTTGTCAGGAGGGCTATCAGGGTGGCTGACAGGGGGGGGTGTTCAGAGGGGGTGAGAGCTGCTGAGCTTAGGGTTCTTCATTTGTCTTTTCCGCTGTGATGTTGAGGCTATGGTCAGGGTATGTGGTGGGCTGTTCTGCTGGCTTCTCTGCGGGGGTGGCCACCTCTCTAGTGGGTTGTTCCCTGTCACACGCCACCCCCTCACCCTCTCCTCCAGCAGCCTGATCCTCTCCTCTAGTGTTCTGTTCTTCTCCTGCTCATGCTTTTAATCATGTTGAAGTTGTCTCACCACAGAGTGCAGATATGTCTCTCTCCACCTCCAGCTCAATGGGTCTGGTTAAGGGGGTGTTGTTGTGCTGGACTGTTGTCTGGGTCTGTGCTGACTGAAGTGTAATCACCTTCTTCATCCAGTTCCACCTGCCTTACCTCCAGCTGGGTAAATGTATCCTTCATTTCAATGAGGGGGTAGTACTCTGTGCTGGGAGGTTGACTTTCCACTTGGGTTGCCTGTCTGTGGGGTTATATAATGAAGAGGTATGGTCTGACCCGCTCGGGGTGGGAGTATCTTTCTCAAGGGAGAGCTTCTCCTGCTGAGCTAATTCTTTGATTAGGTGAAAGTCCAGCTGAAACTGTTTGTGGTTGCCCTGTATCAATACTGTTCCAGACTTATACTTCTCCCTCTCTGCTCCTTCTCTCTCTCTCTCTCTCTGCTCCTTCTCTCTCTGCTCCTTCTCTCTCTCTCTCTCTCTGCTCATTCTCTCTCTCTCTGCTCCTTCTCTCTCTCTGCTCCTTCTCTCCCTGCTCCTTCTCCCTCTCTGCTCCTTCTCTCTCTCTCTCTCTGCTCCTTCTCTCTCTGCTCCTTCTCTCTCTCCCTCTCTGCTCCTTCTCTCTCTCTCTGCTCCTTCTCTCTCTCTCTCTGCTCCTTCTCTCTCTCTCTGCTCCTTCTCTCTCTCTCTCTGCTCCTTCTCTCTCTGCTCCTTCTCTCTCTCTGCTCCTTCTCTCTCTCTCTCTCTCTGCTCCTTCTCTCTCCCTCTCTCTGCTCCTTCTCTCTCTCTGTTGATGTGTAGGCCTATACGTCATGGTTCATCTCTTGGACAGGCCAAGGAGGGTATTATGGGCCTGAAAGAATGTGTGTGTGAGACATAGGATCCACACACAGCAGTAATATGAAGTTCTACTGTCTCTCTGGCAGAGGCCAGACATGCCTGTTAAGTATAGCTGCCATAGAATGAGCCTGAATACATGGTGTTGCTAACCCTACAGTGGAATCATGCTACGTTACGGGAAATAGTTGTGAGGCAAACAAACAAAGAAGAAAAACAAAGCATGGAACAGGCAGTACTAATCATGAGGCATGGCTGGGCGGCTGCGGACAGAGTGGTGTGTGTCTGTGTGTGTTTGTGTGTGTGTGTGTGTGGTGTCAGGGAATGCAGTGTGACACACCACAGATCTGACCCTGACCGTCCACAGAACGACTCCACAGCAAAGTGCAGAGAACCACTGGTGACTGTGTGTGTGTGTGCGCGTGTGGTCTGTGCTCGTGTGTGTGTGTGTGTGTGTGTGTGGGGGGGGGGGTTGTGTGTGTGGTCTGTGCTCATGTGTGTGTGGGGTGGGGTGGGGGGGGGGGGGGGTTGTGTGTGTGTGTGTGTGTGTGTGTGTGTGTGTGTGTGTGTGTGTGTGTGTGTGTGTGTGTGTGTGTGTGTGTGTGTGTGTGTGGTCTGTGCTCACGTGTGTGTGTACGTGCAGGAGGACAGAAAGGGTGCTATTTATGACAGGGATCATCCCAAGGGTTTATGATAAGTTCGAAGGTTAGGCGTGCTCTCTGTTTGTCTCGGTTTCTGACAACATCATTAACGCAATCCAGCATTTAACCACTAGTTTAACAGCACAACTAAACAACACACACACAGTGTACACAGCACACACAAGTCATTGAAAACTCCCCAAGCCAACACATGAACTCCTCCCATTTCCTGACTCCGCCCTCTGTGGATTCTCTTGACCTCTTCACGTCGGCTTCTATATGTGTACTCTGGATTTGTCAACCAATGATATCATTTAATGAACTGACCAGTACCGATGAGCCATCTTAAGTAGAGGTACACACACACACCTACACCTACACATATACACACTGAGGCACGCAGGCACACACACACGTACACCTACACATATACACACTGAGGCACGCAGGCACACACACACGTACACCTACACATATACACACTGAAGCACGCAGGCACACACACACACACACGTACACCTACACATATACACACTGAGGCACGCAGGCACACACACACACACACACGTACACCTACACATATACACACTGAAGCACGCAGGCACACACACACACACGTACACCTACACATATACACACTGAGGCACGCAGGCACACACACACACACACACACACACACGTACACCTACACATATACACACTGAGGCACGCAGGCACACACACACACGTACACCTACACATATACCCACTGAAGCACGCACGCAGGCACACACACACACACACGTACACCTACACATATACACACTGAGGCACGCAGGCACACACACACACACACGTACACCTATACGTATACACACTGAAGCACACAGGCACACACACACACACACGTGCACCTACACATATACACACTGAGGCACGCAGGCACACACACACACACACACACGTACACCTACACATATACACACTGAGGCACGCAGGCACACACACACACGTACACCTACACATATACCCACTGAAGCACGCAGGCACACACACACACGTACACCTACACATATACACACTGAGGCACGCAGGCACACACACACACGTACACCTACACATATACACACTGAGGCACGCAGGCACACACACACACGTACACCTACACATATACCCACTGAAGCACGCAGGCACACACACACACACGTACACCTACACATATACACACTGAGGCACGCAGGCACACACACACACGTACACCTACACATATACACACTGAAGCACGCAGGCACACACACACACGTACACCTACACATATACACACTGAAGCACACAGGCACACACACACGTACACCTACACATATACACACTGAAGCACGCAGGCACACACACACACACACACACGTATACCTACACATATACACACTGAAGCACGCAGGCACACACACACACACACTTCCCCCCCTGATCAGCTGCCAGTCTCTAATCTTTGGTGATTTCCAGGGCAGCTGTGAGACCCAGGCTGATGTGAAACAGTTTACACACACAATTACTATTAATGCCAGATACACATGCGACTCCCATATTTATCTCCCACAATGCCTTTGTGTGGACGTGAAGCGCAACTGATTGGCCACCGTTGTGAGAGCTGGGAGGCAGCGTAGCGTGAGGGACACACCTGTTACAACCACTATCCTCATCCTGCCTCCTCTGTCACATCCATGTCCTACACACTACTGTAGTGTGTGTCTGTCTGTATGTCAAATCAAATCACATTTTATTGGTCACATACACATGGTTAGCAGATGTTAATGCGAGTGTAGTGAAATGCTTGTGCTTCTAGTTCCGACCGTGCAGTAATATCTAACAAGTAATATAATAAATTCACGACAAATATCTTATACACACAAGTGTAAAGGAATGAATAGGAATATGTACAGTCGTGGCCAAAAGTTTTGAGAATGACACAAATATTAATTTTCACAAAGTCTGCTGCCTCAGTTTGTATGATTGATAATTTGCATATACTCCAGAATGTTATGAAGAGTGATCAGAAGAATTACAATTAATTGCAAAGTCCCTCTTTGCCATGCAAATGACCTGAATCCACAAAAAAAACATTTCCACTGCATTTCAGCCCTGCCACAAAGGACCAGCTGACATCATGTCAGTGATTCTCTCGTTAACACAGGTGTGAGTGTTGACGAGGACAAGGCTGGAGATCACTCTGTCATGCTGATTGAGTTCGAATAACAGACTGGAAGCTTCAAAAGGAGGGTGGTGCTTGGAATCATTGTTCTTCCTCTGTCAACCATGGTTACCTGCAAGGAAACATGTGCCGCCATCATTGCTTTGCACAAAAAGGCTTCACAGGCAATGATATTGCTGCCAGTAAGATTGCACCTAAATCAACCATTTATTGGATCATCGAGAACTTCAAGGAGAGCGGTTCAATTGTTGTGAAGAAGGCTTCAGGGTGTTCAAGAAAGTCCAGCAAGCACCAGGACCGTCTCCTAAAGTTGATTCAGCTGTGGGATCGGGGCACCACCAGTACAGAGTTTGCTCAGGAATGGCAGCAGGCAGGTGTGAGTGCAGCTGCACGCACAGTGAGGTGAAGACTTTTGGAGGATGGCCTGGTGTCAAGAAGGGCAAAGAAGCCACTTCTTTCAGGAAAAACATCAGGGACAGACTGATATTCTGCAAAAGGTACAGGGATTGGAATGCTTAGGACTGGGGTAGTCATTTTCTCTGATGAATCTCCTTTCCGATTGTTTGGGGCATCCGGAAAAAAGCTTGTCCGGAGAAGACAAGGTGAGCGCTACCATCAGTCCTGTGTCATGCCAACAGTAAAGCATCCTGAGACCATTCATGTGTGGTGTTGCTTCTTAGCCAAGGGAGTGGGCTCACTCACAATTTTGCCCTTCGAACACAGCCCTGAATAAAGAATGGTACCACATTCTCCGAGAGCAACTTCTCCCAACCATCCAGGAACAGTTTGGTGATGAACAATGCCTTTTCCAGCATGATGGAGCACCTTGCCATAAGGCAAAAGGAATAACTAAGTGGCTCGGGGAACAAAACATCGATATTTTGGGTCCATGGCCAGGAAACTCCCCAGACCTTAATCCCATTGAGAACTTGTGGTCAATCCTCAAGAGGCGGGTGGACAAACAAAAACCCACAAATTGATTATGCAAGAATGGGCTGCCATCAGTCAGGATGTGGACCAAGAGGTTAATTGACAGCATGCCAGGGCGGATTGCAGAGGTCTTGAAAAAGAAGGGTCAACACGGCAAATTTTGATTCTTTGCATCAACTTCATGTAATTGTCAATAAAAGCCTTTGACACTTATGAAATGCTTGTAATTATACTTCAGTATTCCACAGTAACATCTGACAAAAATATCTAAAGACACTGAAACAGCAAACTTTGTGGAAATTAATATTTGTATCATTCACAAAACCACTCTATACCACGACTGCACATATATATATATATATATGGATGAGTGATGCCCAAATGGCATAAGCAAGATGCAGTAGATGGTATAGAGTACAGTATATACAGTATATCACAAAAGTGAGTACACCCCTTACATTTTTGTAAATATTGGAGTATATATTTTCATGTGACAACCCTGTTGAAATGACACTTTGCTACAATGTAAAGTAGTGAGTGTACAGCTTGTATAACATTTTCACGTAGGGGTGCCCTCACTTTTGTTGCCAGCGGTTTAGACATTAATGGCTGTGTGTTTAGTTATTTTGAGGGGACAGCAAATTTACACTGTTATACAAGCTACTCACTTTTGTGATATACTGTACATATGAGACGAGAAATGTAGGGTATGTAAACATTATATAAAGTGGCATTGTTTTAGTGACTAGTGATACATTTATTACATCCAATTTATCCATTATTAAAGTGGCTGGAGTTGAGTCAGTATGTTGGCAGCAGCCACTCAATGTTAGTGATGACTGTTTAACAGTCTGATGGCCTTGAGATAGAAGCTGTTTTTCAGTCTCTCGGTCCCAGCTTTGATGCACCTGTACTGACCTCGCCTTCTGGATGATAGAGGGGTGAACAGGCAGTGGTTCGTGTGTGTGTGTCTATCTGTATATGTGTGTGTCTGTCTGTATATGTGTGTGTCTGTCTGTATATGTGTGTGTCTGTCCGTCTGTCTGTATATGTGTGTGTCTGTCTGTCTGTATATGTGTGTCTGTCTGTCTGTCTGTATGTGTGTGTCTGTCTGTCTGTCTGTGTGTGTGTGTGTGTGTGTGTGTGTGTGTGTGTGTGTGTGTGTGTGTGTGTGTGTGTGTGTGTGTGTGTGTGTGTGTGTGTGTGTGTGTGTGTGTGTGTGTGTGTGTGTGTGTGTGTGTGTGTGTGTGTGTGTGTGTGTGTGTCTGTCTGTATATCTGTGTGTCTGTCTCTATATCTGTGTGTCTGTCTGTATAGTTTTTAGTTTTTGACTCATGAAATCTATTCTTCTACTCTTCTTGTTGACAGTAGTGCTGTTGTTTGTTGACAGTAGTGCTGTTGTTTGTTGACAGTAGTGCTGTTGTTTGTTGACAGTTGGTCAGTGTTGTGAGCCATACCACACCCACCCAGAAACACTGTATCACCATCTGCCTCCCACTGACAGGACCACATGTCACTTCAACCTCTCTGATGTCAACCTCTCTGATGTCAACCTCTCTGATGTCAACCTCTCTGCTGTCAACCTCTCTGATGTCAACCTCTCTGATGTTAACCTCTCTGATGTCAACCTCTCTGATGTCAACCTCTCTGATGTCAACCTCTCTGATGTCAACCTCTCTGATGTCAACCGCTCTGATGTCAACCTCTCTGATGTCAACCTCTCTGATGTCAATCGCTCTGATGTCAACCTCTCTGATGTCAACCTCTCTGATGTCAACCGCTCTGCTGTTAACCTCTCTGATGTCAATCTCTCTGATGTCAATCGCTCTGATGTCAACCTCTCTGATGTCAACCTCTCTGATGTCAACCGCTCTGCTGTCAACCTCTCTGATGTCAACCTCTCTGCTGTTAACCTCTCTCCCAGACCCAGAAAAAAGAGTCTTCCTTCCTCCTCCACTCTCTCTCCCTCTCTCCATATCCCTCTCTCACATCTCTCACCATCCCTCTCTTCCATCCCTCGCTCCCTGTCTCTCTCCAATCCCTCTCTACCCATCTCCCCCTTCCCTGTTCGCATTCCATTTCCATATCCTCTCTCCCCATACGTCTCTCCCTCTCTCCCCATCCCTCTCTCCCCCATCCCTCTCTCCCCATATCCCCCTTGCCCTTGCCTTTCTCATTCCATTTCCATATCCTTTCTCCCCATACATCTCTCCATCTCTCCCCATCCATCTCTTCCATCCCTCTCTCCCTCTCTCTCTCTCTCCAATCCCTCTTTCCCTATCTCTCTCTCCCTCTCTCTCTCCAAATCTCCCCCTTCCCTCTCTCATTCCATTTCCATATCCTCTCTCCCCATCCCTCTCTCCCCCACCCCTCTCTCTCCCATCCCTCTCTCTCCTATCCCTCTCTCCCCATTCCGCTCTCCCTCTCCCCATCCCTCTCTCCCCTTCCCTCTCTCATTCCATTTCCCTATCCTCTCTCCTCCCCATCCCTCTCTCCTCCTATTTCTCCATCCCTCTTTACCCCTCTCCCTCCCTGGGAGACTGGACCAGAAGCCGGTGTTGGACCAGGAGCCCCAGGAGGCCCCCAGTAACATATTGGTTTATAATGAATGACATTAGCTGCTTTATCTGTTATGAAGAGCCCTGTCCCTGTCACTAACAGACTGGAGAGAGACAGATAGGATGGAGGGAGGGAGAGAGAGAGATAGGGGGAATGGAGGGAGAGGGAGAGAGATAGGATGGAGGGAGGGAGGGAGAGATAGGATGGAGGGAGGGAGAGAGAGAGAGATAGGATGGAGGGAGGGAGAGAGAGAGATAGGGGGAATGGAGGGAGAGAGATTGATAGGATGGAGGGAGGGAGAGAGAGAGATAGAATGGAGGGAGGGAGGGAGAGAGAGAGATAGGATGGAGGGAGGGAGAGAGAGAGGGGGAATGGAGGGAGAGAGAGAGATAGGATGGAGGGAGGGAGAGAGGAGAGGGGGAATGGAGGGAGGGAGATTAATAGGATGGAGGGAGGGAGAGAGAGAGATAGGGGAATGGAGGGGGAGAGATTGATAGGATGGAGGGAGGGGCGAGAGAGAGATGGATGGAGGGAGGGAGAGAGAGATGGGGAATGGAGGGAGAGAGATTGATAGGATGGAGGGAGGGAGAGAGAGAGAGATAGGGGAATGGAGGGAGGGAGAGAGATAGGATGGAGGGAGGGAGAGAGAGATAGGGTGGAGGGAGAGGGAGAGAGATAGGATGGAGGGAGAGAGAGAGAGATAGGATGGAGGGAGAGAGAGAGAGAGAGAGAGAGAGAGAGATAGGATGGAGAGAGAGAGAGAGAGAGATAGGAGGGAGAGAGAGAGAGAGATGGGATGGAGGGAGAGAGAGAGGAGATAGGATGAGGGGAGAGAGAGAGAGAGAGAGATAGGATGGAGGGGGAGAGAGAGAGAGAGAGAGAGATAGCATGGAGGGAGAGAGAGAGAAGAGATAGGATGGAGGGAGAGAGAGAGAGAGAGAGAGATAGGATGGAGGGAGAGAGAGAGAGATAGGATGGAGGGGAGAGAGAGAGAGAGATAGGATGGAGGGATAGAGAGAGAGAGAGAGATAGGATGGAGGTAGAGAGAGAGATAGGATTGAGGAGAGAGAGAGAGATAGATGGAGGGGAGATAGGAGAGATATGGAGGAGAGAGAGAGAGAGAGAGAGAGATAGGGATGAGGGAGAGAGAGAGGAGAGATAGGATGGAGGAGAGAGAGAGAGAGAGATAGGATGGAGGGAGAGGAGAGAGAGAGAGATAGGATGGTATGAACAACAAACTAATGAGTAGAAGGAAATGTGAAGTAGTGGAGAGGAACAATAAAAACAACATAGAAAACAAGCAGGTTGGAAAAGAAAAGAGAACCACGAGGTCTCCCCAGAACCACGAGGTCTCCCCAGAACCACGAGTCTCCCCAGAACCACGAGTTCTCCCCAGAACCACGAGGTCTCCCAGAACCACGAGGTCTCCCCAGAACCACGAGGTCTCCCCCAGAACCACGAGGTCTCCCCAGAACCACGAGGTCTCCCCAGAACCATGGAACATTTATCCATTATTCATTTCCACTCAGTTGTTGCTTTCACTTACAGTTAAAACAAGTCTTTTTACAATGAGATGTTTCCTAAATGTGTGTTGACTACGGTACTGAGGTAAAGTGGTGGTAAAGCACTCGGTGGTCATTCAGGACAATGGAGATGCCATGTTTTATTTGTCCAAAGGGAGTCAGTGGTCATTCAGGACAATGGAGTTTGCCATGTTTTATTTGTCCAAAGGGAGTCAGTGGTCATTCAGGACAATGGAGTTGCCATGTTTTATTTGTCCAAAGGGAGTCAGTGGGTATTCAGGACACTGCGGTTGCCAGATATTTGATTAACCCCCCATTAGGACAGTGTTTGGCCTTTGTGATGTCAGGGAGGGAGATAGCAGCACACACCTGTCGGTACATCACTGAGTTACAGCCCTTCAGCTTTATAGTCCATAACTCTCCTCTGGGTCTCTTTAGGCAGGCCGTGTGGGTCCTGTTCCGCCCATGTCTAGACTAATACACACACACACACACACACAATGGGTCGAAAGAGAGTTTAGACTAGGTGGGTAAATTGTTTTGTTTTTCCCCCGTGGTGCATTTATCAAGCCGGCGTGCCACACGGGAACTCAAGCCCTCTGGTCCGGTGGTTTCTGTAATGGATGACCCACACACACACACACACACACACACACACACAACCAAACCCAGGCCTGGGACAACTTCAATGTACTCAACATAAACTGAGAACTCCTAAGAACACACATCCATCTCTCTCTTCTGAGAACACACATCCATCTCTCTCTTCTGAGAACACATCTCTCTCTCTCTTCTGAAAACACACATCCATCTCTCTCTTCTGAGAACACACATCCATCTCTCTCTTTTGAGAACACACATCCATCTTTCTCTTCTGAGAACACACATCCATCTCTCTCTTCTGAGAACACATATCCATCTCTCTCTTTTGAGAACACACATCCATCTTTCTCTTCTGAGAACACATATCCATCTCTCTCTTCTGAGAACACACATCCATCTCTCTCTTCTGAAAACACACATCCATCTCTCTCTTCTGAAAACACACATCCATCTCTCTCTCCTAAGAACACACATCCATCTCTCTCTTCTGAGAACATATCCATCTCTCTCTTCTGAGAACACACATCTATCTCTCTCTCCTGAGAACACACATCCATCCTCTCTCTCCTGAGAACACACATCCATCTCTCTCTCCTGAGAACACACATCCATCTCTCTCTCTCTCTCTCTCTCTCTCTGGTACAGGAGAAAATGGAGAGAGGTATGGACTGTAGAAGGGTGGAGAGAAGTAAATCTGTTGTGTTCAAACCTCAAGTCATTGAGAATAAATAGGTTAGGAGAAAAAACTGTGTTGTGAACGCGCAAACTCTGTCCCCGGACAGGGCCTACACTACGGGCAGTATCTTAAGCCTAGTGAAAAACCTCATTCCATATCTAGTCTATCCCTAATCACAAGCTCATCCAGGGTAACCTTGTTGCTAGCTCCACACTGGATTTTCTAATACTATAACCTACCTTCCACCAGAGGCATCACAGCATCCCTTTTTAGACATCACCCTGCAGTTCACCTCCCTCCCCTTCCTTTCCTCCAATCCCATGGTCTCGCTCCCACACCTCCTCTCACATGTCCCTCCCTCCTGTCCATGTCTCTTCGGTCCGCCCTCCCTCCCTCTCCATGTCCTCCCTCCTCTCCATGTCCCTCCCTACCTCCTCTCCATGTCGCTCCTCCCTCTCCAGGTCCCTCCCTCTCTCCATGTCCCTCCCTCCTGTCCATGTCTCTTCCACCCTCCTCCCTCTCCATGTCCCTCCCTCCCCCCCTCTCCATGTCCCTCCTCCTCTCCATGTCCCTCCCTCCTCATCCATGTCCCTCCTCCTGTCATGTCTCTTCTGCCCTCCCTCCCTCTCCATGTCCCTCCCTCCCTCTCCATGTCTCTCCCTCCCTCTCCATGTCCCTCCCTCCTCTCCATGTCCCTCCCTCCTCTCCATGTCCCTCCCTCCCTCTCCATGTCTCTCCCTCCCTCTCCATGTCCCTCCCTCCTGTCCATGTCTCTTCCGCCCTCCCTCCCTCTCCATGTCCCTCCCTCCTCTCCATGTCCCTCCCTCCTCTCCATGTCCATCCCTCCTCTCCATGTCTCTTCCGCCCTCCCTCCTCTCCATGTCTCTCCCTCCCTCTCCATGTCCCTCCCTCCTCTCCATGTCCCTCCCTCCCTCTCCATGTCTCTCCCTCCCTCTCCATGTCCCTCCCTCCTGTCCATGTCTCTTCCGCCCTCCCTCCCTCTCCATGTCCCTCCCTCCTCTCCATGTCCCTCCCTCCTCTCCATGTCCCTCCCTCCTCTCCATGTCCATCCCTCCTCTCCATGTCTCTTCCGCCCTCCCTCCTCTCCATGTCTCTCCCTCCCTCTCCATGTTCTCCCTCCCTCTCCATGTCCCTTCCTCCCTCCCTCCTCTCCATGTCTCTCCCTCCCTCTCCATGTCTCTTCCGCCCTCTCCATGTCTCTCCCTCCCTCTCCATGTCCTTCCCTCCCTCTCCATGTCTCTCCCTCCCTCTCCATGTCCATCCCTCCTCTCCATGTCCCTCCCTCCTCTCCATGTCCCTCCCTCCCTCTCCATGTCCCTCCCTCCTCTCCATGTCTCTTCCGCCCTCCCTCCCTCTCCATGTCCCTCCCCTCCCTCTCCATGTCCCTCCCTCCCTCCCTCCATGTCCCTCCCTCCTCTCCATGTCCCTCACTCCTCTCCATGTCTCTTCCGCCCTCCCTCCCTCTCCATGTTCTCCCTCCCTCTCCATGTCTCTCCCTCCCTCTCCATGTCCCTCCCTCCTCTCCATGTTCTTCCCTCCCTCTCCATGTCCCTCCCTCCTCTCCATGTCCCTCCCTCCCTCCTCTCCATGTCTCTCCCTCCCTCTCCATGTCCCTCCCTCCTCTCCATGTTCTCCCTCCCTCTCCATGTCCCTCCCTCCTCTCCATGTCCCTCCCTCCCTCCTCTCCATGTCTCTCCCTCCCTCTCCATGTCCCTCCCTCCTCTTCATGTTCTCCCTCCCTCTCCATGTCTCCCCCCTCTCCATGTCCCTCCCTCCCTCTCCAGATCTCTCTGCCCTCCCTCTCCATGTCTCCCCCTCTCCATGTCCCTCCCTCCCTCTCCATGTCTCTCCCTCCCTCTCCATGTCTCTCCCTCCCTCTCCATGTCTCTTCCGCCCTCCCTCCCTCTCCATGTCTCTTTCCGCCCTCCCTCCCTCTCCATGTCCCTCCCTCCCTCTCCATGTCTCTTCCGCCCTCCCTCCCTCTCCATGTCCCTCCCTCCCTCCCTCTCCATGTCTCTTCCACCCTTCCTCCCTCCTCTCCAGATCTCTCTGCCCTCCCTCTCCATGTCTCTTCCACCCTTCCTCCCTCCTCTCCAGATCTCTCTGCCCTGGCTCCTGTGGGATGGCAGTAATAATTATTATGTAAATAAATATGCCTGCTGTAATCACATTAGTACTGCTGATCCAATTAGAGGGCTGATAGCGGTGGGATTATTGTTGCAGACTGGCGGCTGATTGGCTGATAGGTTGATAGGTAGTGCCTGCATGTCTGTCTGTCTGCAAATGTGTGTGTGTGTGTCTGCTGTGGCTGTGTCCAGTGGTTAGCCCTCAGCACCTAGTGTTGGGTCGGGCAGTCAGCTCACCTCCCCTGGGTCTGCATGGGTCTGGGTGGGTCTGCATGGCTCTGCCTGGGTCAGTGTGGGTCTGTCTGGATATGCATGGCTCTGCCTGGGTCTGCATGGGTCTGCCTGGGTCAGTGTGGGTCTGTCTGGGTCTGCATGGCTCTTCCAAGGTCCTGCATGGCTCTGCCTGGCTCTGCCTGGCTCTGCATGGCTCTGCCTGGGTCAGTGTGGGTCTGTCTGGGTCAGTGTGGGTCTGTCTGGGTCTGCGTGGGTCTGGGTGGGTCTGCCTGGGTCAGTGTGGGTCTGCCTGGGTCAGTGTGGGTCTGTCTGGGTCTGCGTGGGTCTGCATGGGTCTGAGTGGGTCTGCCTGGGTCTGCGTGGGTCTGGGTGGGTCTGCGTGGGTCTGCGTGGGTCTGGGTGGGTCTGCCTGGGTCAGTGTGGGTCTTCCTGGGTCAGTGTGGGTCTGTCTGTGTCTGGGTGGGCCTGGGTGGGTCTGGGTGGGTCTGCATGGGTCTGCGTGGGTCAGTGTGGGTCTGCGTGGGTCTGGGTGGGTCTGCGTGGGTCTGCGTGGGTCTGAGTGGGTCTGGGTGGGTCTGGGTGGGTCTGGGTGGGTCTGCATGGGTCTGCGTGGGTCAGTGTGGGTCTGCGTGGGTCTGGGTGGGTCTGCGTGGGTCTGCGTGGGTCTGAGTGGGTCTGGGTGGGTCTGCATGGGTCTGCGTGGGTCTGGGTGGGTCTGCGTGGGTCTGGGTGGGTCTGCGTGGGTCTGGGTGGGTCTGTGTGGGTCTGTGTGGGTCTGCGTGGGTCTGCGTGGGTCTGGGTGGGTCTGTGTGGGTCTGGGTGGGTCTGGGTGCCTCCATCTGTCTCAGCTCTTATTCCAGCTCTCTGGTTCTCTGTGGATCACTTACAGCAGCAGCAGCTTATCATCAACTACACCTGTAATTCAGATGATACCCGCTCCACACAACCCATTAGTTGTATTTGTGCTGGTGCCTGACCAGTTCTATCCATTGAGCTGGTTGATAGTATTTCCTGGTGCCTGACCAGTTCTATCCATTGAGCTGGTTGATAGTATTTCCTGGTGCCTGACCGGTTCTATCCATTGAGCTGGTTGATAGTATTTCCTGGTGCCTGACCAGTTCTATCCATTGAGCTGGTTGATAGTATTTCCTGGTGCCTGACCAGTTCTATCCATTGAGCTGGTTGATAGTATTTCCTGGTGCCTGACCGGTTCTATCCATTGAGCTGGTTGATAGTATTTCCTGGTGCCTGACCGGTTCTATCCATTGAGCTGGTTGATAGTATTTCCTGGTGCCTGACCAGTTCTATCCATTGAGCTGGTTGATAGTATTTCCTGGTGCCTGACCGGTTCTATCCATTGAGCTGGTTGATAGTATTTCCTGGTGCCTGACCGGTTCTATCCATTGAGCTGGTTGATAGTATTTCCTGGTGCCTGACCAGTTCTATCCATTGAGCTGGTTGATAGTATTTCCTGGTGCCTGACCGGTTCTATCCATTGAGCTGGTTGATAGTATTTCCTGGTGCCTGACCAGTTCTATCCATTGAGCTGGTTGATAGTATTTCCTGGTGCCTGACCGGTTCTATCCATTGAGCTGGTTGATAGTATTTCCTGGTGCCTGACCGGTTCTATCCATTGAGCTGGTTGATAGTATTTCCTGGTGCCTGACCAGTTCTAATCCATTGAGCTGGTTGATAGTATTTCCTGGTGCCTGACCAGTTCTATCCATTGAGCTGGTTGATAGTATTTCCTGGTGCCTGACCAGTTCTATCCATTGAGCTGGTTGATAGTATTTCCTGTGCTCATTGATGATGCACATACAGTGCTATAATAGGGCATGTTCATGTATTGGATATTTTCTCACAAAATGTTTATTTTTCCTTCAATATGTTGGCTTGAAGCTTTTAACTTTCTTAAGAGGAACCTTGGACTACTCTATATTGATATAATTGTCTGAAGACCCACAGAGATGTAAGTCGAGATTTGGATAAACCACAATAAAGTACCCTAATGTCCCTACAGTGAAAAGTTGTGGTTTGCCAATGTTGTCCGTGGCATCACCTTTGATTGGTTGGACATGGTGATAGACGGCATATAGAGATGGAGACGAGGGGGAGCGAGGTAGGGGTTGGGGAGGTACAGTTGTTCTACTAACCCTCCCCCTCGTCTCTGGGCCGTGTGTTGAGTTAGTAGAAAGACTACTGGTGTTAATGTATCACTGTAACGTATGGGTCCCAGCTTTTTACATCTCAATCAGGTCACTCCAGTTTATTTATACATTGTCATAGGAGGGTGGGAGGGGGGGGGGGGAGAAGGCGGGGGAGTGCGGGAGTGCGGGAGAGGAGGAGGAGGAGGGGGGGGCGGGAGGAGAGAGAGGAGTAGGGAGGGTGGGAAGAGGGGAAGAGGGGAAGGGGGGACAAGGAGAGAGAGGAGGAGGGGGGAGTGGGGAGAAGAGGAGGGGGAGAGCAGGCGGGAGGAGGGAGAGGAGGGGGAGAGCAGGCGGGAGGAGGGAGAGGAGGGGGAGAGTGGGGAGAAGAGGAGGGGAGAGAGCGAGTGGGAGGAGGGAGAGGTGGGGGGGGGAGTGGGGAGAAGAGGAAGGGGGGAGAGCAAGTGGGAGGAGGGAGAGGTGGGGGGGGATGCAAGGAGATAAATGTGTGTTTTTTGCTCTATTTAGTTAACAGAACGCTTTTATAATGAATTTGAAAGGGGGCTCGGATCCCAGAGCACCGTTAAGAGACGGAGTGACAGAAACGAGCAAGAGACTAAATAAATAAAAGATATCATTTTCTTTCCGTTTTCTCTTTTACTCCCTCTTTCCCTCCTGTTCCCCCTCCCCTCGCTCCTGTTCCCCCTCTCCCTCCCTCCTGTTCCCCCTCTCCCTCTCTCTGTATCCCTCCCTCCCTCCTGTTCCCCTCTCCTCTCCCTGTATCCCTCCCTCCTGTTCCCCCTCTCCCTATATCCCTCCCTCCTGTTCCCCCTCTCCCTCCCTCCTGTTCCCCCTCTCCCTGCATCCCTCCCTCCCTCCTGTTCCCCCTCTCCCTCCTGTTCCCCTCTCCCTCAGTCTGTATCCCTCCCTCCTGTTCCCCTCCCCCCCTCTCTCTGTATCCCTCCCTCCTGTTCCCCCTCTCCCTCCCCCCTCCCCCTCTCTCTGTATCTCTCCCTCCTGTTTCCCCTCCCTGTATCCCTCCCTCCTGTTCCCCCTCTCCCTCCCTCCTGTTCCCCCTCTCCCTTCCTCCTGTTCCCCCTCTCCCTCCTGTTCCCCCTCTCCCTCTCTCTGTATCCCTCCCTCCTGTTCCCCCTCTCCCTCCTGTTCCCCCTCTCACTCCCTCTGTATCCCTCCCTCCTGTTCCCCCCTCTCCCTCCCTCCTGTTCCCCCTCTCCCTCCTGTTCCACCTCTCCCTCCCTCCTGTTCCCCCTCTCCCTCCTGTTTCCCCTCTCCGTCCCTCCTGTTCCCCCTCTCCCTCTCCCTGTATCCCTCCCTCTTGTTTCCCCCTCTCCCTGTATCCCTCCCTCCTGTTCCCCCCCTCTCCCTCCTGTTCCCCCCTCTCCCTCTCTCTGTATCCCTCCCTCCTGTTCCCCCTCTCCCTCCCTCCTGTTCCCCCTCTCCCTCCTGTTCCCCCTCTCCCTCTCCCTGTATCCCTCCCTCCTGTTCCCCCTCTCCCTGTATCCCTCCCTCCTGTTCCCCCTCTTCCCTCCCTCTGTATCCCTCCCTCCTGTTTCCCCCCTCTCCCTCCCTCCTGTTCCCCCTCTCCCTCCTGTTCCCCCTCTCCTCTCTCCCTGTATCCCTCCCTCCTGTTCCCCCTCTCCCTGTATCCCTCCCTCCTGTTCCCCCTCTCCCTCCCTCTGTATCCCTCCCTCCTGTTCCCCCCTCTCCCTCCCTCCTGTTCCCCCTCTCCCTCCTGTTCCCCCTCTCCCTCGCCCTGTATCCCTCCCTCCTGTTCCCCCCTCTCTCCCTCTCCCTGTATCCCTCCCTCCTGTTTCCTCCCCTCTCCCTGTATCCCTCCTCCTGTTCCCCCTCTCCCTCCCTCCTGTTCCCCCTCTCCCTCTCCCTGTATCCCTCCCTCCTGTTCCCCCTCTCCCTGTATCCCTCCCTCCTTTCCCCCTCTCCCTCCCTCTGTATCCCTCCCTCCTGTTCCCCCTCTCCCTCCTGTTCCCCCTCTCCCTCCCTCCTGTTCCCCCTCTCCCTCTCCCTGTATCCCTCCCTCCTGTTCCCCCTCTCCCTCCCTCCTGTTCCCCCTCTCCCTCCTGTTCCCCCTCTCCCTCCCTCCTGTTCCCCCTCTCCCTCTCTCTGTATCCCTCCCTCCTGTTCCCCCTCTCCCTCTCTCTGTATCCCTCCCTCCTGTTCTCCCTCTCCCTCTCTCTGTATCCCTCCCTCCTGTTCCCCCTCTCCCTCTCCCTGTATCCCTCCCTCCTGTTTCCCCTCTCCCTGTATCCCTCCCTCCTGTTCCCCCTCTCCCTTCCCCTGTATCCCTCCCTCCTGTTTCCCCTCTCCCTGTATCCCTCCCTCCTGTTCCCCCTCTCCCTCCCTCCTGTTCCCCCATCCCTGTATCCCTCCCTCCCTCCTGTTCCCCCTCTCCCTCCCTCCTGTTCCCCCTCTCCCTCTCCCTGTATCCCTCCCTCCTGTTTCCCCTCTCCCTGTATCTCTCTCTCTCCTTTCCCTTCCATACACAGTTGTTGGTCGCAGGCTATTAAACAAACACGGTTAATATTCTGAGCTGGCTGACAGTTTCAATTTCATCTCAGCAACGCATCTTGTTTCTCTCAAGGCTTGACTGTTTTGACATTCGCTTCGATTAAATTACAAACAAGCAGGCCTCTTGATGGCGATGGGGGAGCCACTAATTTGACTAATTGTTTGCAGTTGTCTGGGAGGCCAGGAGAGGGGAGGTTGGTGTGCGGTTTGTGTGTGTGTGTTTGATTACGGTCCTAAATACTTCCTCCGCCTGTTTACGCACCAGAAAGGCTTCAAACATACCCATTAGAACACAATTACTGATCTGGACACATGGGGGGGGTTATTTCGTTTGGCTATGACACCAGTGGTGGATCGGAGGAGAAGTGGTGTGACTGAGTCCATGTTTTTATTTATAAAATGGGTGATATAGTACGTGTTATTATTGATTCATTTGTCTCAGAGTCATGATTGAGATTAGTTTGTTTTTCTTGTAATGATGCCATGTTCTAACTAATCTCATTCCTGACACACTGGACCTCTGATTCACTATTGGTCACCAACTGGTCCACACATTCCATTCCTAAACTATGCCCTGAGCCACTCTTTCTCTATCCAAATCCACCCACAATACATTTTTCTCTCCTTTAGCTAGTTATCCAATGTCACATATTGTACAGCTCCTTACCGTCCATAATCACAACATGTCACTCAGACCTATGATGTCATCTGGCCCTTCACCTTAACATTCCACTTCTGGTAGATGAGTGGAACTTGGAGTCTTGGAACTTGGAGTCTTGCCTTTGTTCTAGAACACTGAATGATGTGATATATGAACAGTGAGTCAGATAGTATGTTTTTATTAAGTATGGGACATCATGTCATGTTTATATTCAGACTTCATCATATTCATGAAGTAGAGTTTTCTGTAAGCTGGGTCAGTGTGCCAGGGTCTGTGCCAGTTGTGTGTCTAACTTCCCCCAGCCCTCCCTCCAGGGATACATCCTGCCCTTGACCATTTCCCAACCAAAATGTGTGGGAAATCATTTCATATTCAAACTTCACTCTGTCACTGTGCCAGTCTGTGTGTGGCAGCTATGTGCCCTTACCCACTGCCCAGCGAGGTGGGGGCAGAGGCTGCTGCATGTTCACTATCTCACCATAGATGGGACACCAGCCCATTGATGTGCTAGATGTGTGTGAGGATAAAAGAGGCTGTGTGTGTGTGTGTGTGTGTGTGTGTGTGTGTGTGTGTGTGTGTGTGTGTGTGTGTGTGTGTGTGTGTGTGTGTGTGTGTGTGTGTGTGTGTGTGTGTGTGTGTGTGTGTGTGTGTGTGTGTGTGTGTGTGTGTGTGTGTATGCAGTGTGTGTGTGATATCTGCTTCTCCATCTGCAGACGGCTGCTGCTACCAGGGAGACAGAGACTCAATGATATCACTGCGGCCATCTGCCAATCAGAAGGGGAGAGAGATGGGTGGGGGCGGGGCTGGAGGTCACTCTGCACATGCCCAGTGATGGCTGATTGAGCGTGACAGATGGGATGGGTGGTATTGTGCTGGTACACAGGTGAGCTAATACCTACCCTCCCACGCACTGAAGGGGAGAATCACATACACATACACAGTGTGATAAACACATACATATCCCTGTAAAATGGTTCTCTCACACAGTAATATATTTATAATGTGAAAAAATACTATCCTATCATACATTTCAATAACAATGTAATCCTCAGTTTGTGGACTAGAAAGCATAACCCTAAACCAAACCTGAACCTGAACCTGAACCCTCATGTCTGGCTGTTCTTCATTCCTGTCCTCAACCCCCATGATCCCCAGAGTCACCTTTGGTCACCGTATAGAGTTCCTAATGTCACTGTTTGTCCTAATGCAGTGGTATGGAGTGTGTGTGTCCATGTGTGTGTGTGTGTGTGTGTGTGTGTGTGTGTGTGTGTGTGTGTGTGTGTGTGTGTGTGTGTGTGTGTGTGTGTGTGTGTGGTACTGTACTGTATTTTAGGTCCGTCCGCTGTTAAAACGTTTCAGCGGAAGAAGCCCATCATGTGGCAACTTGTGCTGATGAATATTGAAGACAGTGTGTGTCTGCTGCATGTTTATGTGTTAATGAGTTCAGGGGCCTTGGCAAAGCAGCGGAAGCTCCTTCATCAGTTTGCGTGAGAATTGTGTCAGTAAATCAAATTGATTGATTAGTTGATTAGTTGACAGAGAGTAGAGAGAAAAAGCAGACAAAGAGTTGTTATGCCGTAATAAGCAGTGAATGATTGATCCCCTTTCTGTGACTCAACAGTATGAACTGTGTCCTCTCTTCAGGTGTCAGAGGTCAACGAAGGTCTGTCACTTATTGTCTTCCTGTCTGTTTATCTTAATACATCCTACTGATCAAACCAACCTCAATGTCTTACCCAGCACTGCCCCTGCGCTATTCATCTGTAACTTAGTTAAACAAGGATCATGTAAAGGTTTTACTGCTTCAAAAATAAGTTACAGTTGTGTGTGAATGGACACAATGCTGACCTGCTCTGGTGCTCTGACTTCCTCAGCCCTGTTCTCAGTATTTTGTGTGTTTTAAATAAAATCAATTAACTTCAAGTTTAGAGTTGAGTTTGAGTTGAGTTTATTTTATTTATACAGGGACAGTGCACATTAATCAACGTTTCAGTAAAAGTGCCGGTTTTAGCCAGCCGGCTAATTTTCAATCGCAGTCCCTGGGCAGGTTATTAAAAACAATTACAATATAGACAATAGCAACATAGAACAAGCAAGACATAGCATACAGACAGAGCAACATAGGACAAGCAAGACGTAGCATACAGACAGAGCAACATAGAACAAAAAGCAGCAAGTCAAAATTCATAAAAGCAACAAAGTGTTTCCACACCTCACAAGCTACAGACAACAGACAACATGGAGAGTGGCAACACACAGCTAGGGACCATGTTCACAAATCTGATTGACCTTTAGCCATGTCTTCAAGCATTTTGTGAAAGGTTGATATGTGGTGCAGTTATGTGTGTCTGATGGCAGTGTATTCCAGACATGGGAAGCTCTCACAGAGAATGCAGATTTACTAAAGGTGCTTTTCCTTAGGGGAACTATACAGTCACCTCTCATGGCAGACCTTGTGGATCTGCTGCCATATGTCTGGGTTTTCTGTTTAACAAAAATATTGAGTGGAGGGGGAGCCAGGCCATTAAGGATCTTGAATACAAGACATGCGTCGGTGTATTGCACAAGAGTTTCCCAACTCAAGAGCTTATGCTTTCTAAGGATGTGACAATGATGATGGCTATTGGGCTTCCTATCAAGCGTTTTGAGAGCCTGTTTGCAGACAAACTGAATAGGTTTTAATGTTGTAAACAGTGACTTGCTTACTTTTGGGTCCTTTTCCAACAATGCAGAGTTAATTTATGCAGAGATAAAGGTCAAATAAAAATAACAAAATATTTATAGAAATAGTGACATGAGTAATGGTGCACTTTACCCTTATGTAGAAATGTCCTGGTTTTTGTCCATTAAAATAACATCAAATTGAACAGAAATACAGTATAGACATTGTTAATGTTGTAAATGACTATTGTAGCTGGAAACGACTGATTTTTAAAGGAATATCTACAAAGGCGTACAGAGGCCCATTATCAGCAACCATCACTCCTGTGTTCCAATGGCACGTTGTATTAGCTAATCCAAGTTTATAATTTCAAAAAGGCTAATTGATCATTAGAAAACCCCTTTGCAAGAATGTTAGCATAGCTGAAAAAAGAAGCAATAAAACTGTCCTTTAGACTAGTTGAGTATCTGGAGCATCAGCATTTGTGGGTTTGATTACAGGCTCAAAATGGCCAGAAACTAAGAACTTTCTTCTGAATCTCGTCAGTTTATTCTTGTTCTGAGAGAGGAAGGCTATTCCATGTGAATTTTTTGGGCCTTCCTCTGACACCACCTGGTGTAGGATGGCAGGGAGCCATGACCAGCCTTTCAAAGCATGTCATGGCTATAGATGTGCGTGCTGTGGGGTGATAGTCATTTATGGCAGGTTAACTTGGCATTCTTGGGCACGGAGACTATGGTGGTCTGCTTGAAACAGGTTGGTATTACAGACCAGGTCAGAGATGTTGAAAATGTCCATGAATACACCTGCCAGCGGGTCAGCGCATGCTCTGAGTACTCATCCTGGTAATGCGTCTGGCCCTCTGTGAATGATAGCCTGTTTTAAAGGTCTTACTCACATCGGCTACGGAGCGCGAGATCCCACAGTGGTTTGGAACAGATGGTACCCTCATGCATGTTTCAGTGTTGCTTGCCTCAAAGTGAGCATAGAAAGCATTTAAAATAAAAAAATTATCAGATTTTTTTTTATATAAATAAAAAATAACAAAATCATTTTTCTCACAAAAGTCCTGTATTACAGGACCAATATAGACCCCCAAAAAATCCCCCATGCCCAAACATCTCCCCGCAGCTATGCCAGCCTCATTGATACACCTTTATCCATTGGCGGCTAAAGAAATGATAGCATGGAACTCAGAGATAGCTTATAGGCCGAAGCAGCAGTAGGCCTTTAATGTAGATGGGCAACTAAAATACATTATAGGCCTAAAGTCGACAAATAAAAACACAATAAAATACTTTGATGAAAATCCTAGTTATTTCAATCGCATTTATCAGGAATAAAGGTAAGACACAGATGCAGACAATGTCGAAGTAACAATGGGGCAAAGGAACAGGACGGCAAGCTCAGGGTCACCTGATGTGGGGCAGGCAGAGTGGTCAGGGTCACCTGATGTGGGGCAGGCAGAGTGGTCAGGGTCACCTGATGTGGGGCAGGCAGAGTGGTCAGGGTCACCTGATGTGGGGCAGGCAGAGTGGTCAGGGTCACCTGATGTGGGGCAGGCAGAGTGGTCAGGGTCACCTGATGTGGGGCATGCAGAGTGGTCAGGGTCACCTGATGTGGGGCAGGCAGAGTGGTCAGGGTCACCTGATGTTGGGCAGGCAGAGTGGTCAGGGTCACCTGATGTGGGGCAGGCAGAGTGGTCAGGGTCACCTGATGTGGGGCAGGCAGAGTGGTCAGGGTCACCTGATGTGGGGCAGGCAGAGTGGTCAGGGTCACCTGATGTGGGGCAGGCAGAGTGGTCAGGGTCACCTGATGTGGGGCAGGCAGAGTGGTCAGGGTCACCTGATGTTGGGCAGGCAGAGTGGTCAGGGTCACCTGATGTGGGGCAGGCAGAGTGGTCAGGGTCACCTGATGTGGGGCAGGCAGAGTGGTCAGGGTCACCTGATGTGGGGCAGGCAGAGTGGTCAGGGTCACCTGATGTGGGGCAGGCAGAGTGGTCAGGGTCACCTGGTGTGGGGCAGGCAGAGTGGTCAGGGTCACCTGATGTGGGGCAGGCAGAGTGGTCAGGGTCACCTGATGTGGGGCAGGCAGAGTGGTCAGGGTCACCTGATGTGGGGCAGGCAGAGTGGTCAGGGTCACCTGATGTGGGGCAGGCAGAGTGGTCAGGGTCACCTGATGTGGGGCAGGCAGAGTGGTCAGGGTCACCTGATGTGGGGCAGGCAGAGTGGTCAGGGTCACCTGATGTTGGTAATCCAGAAGTGGGGCAGGCAGAGTGGTCAGGGTCACCTGATGTTGGTAATCCAGAAGTGGGGCAGGCAGAGTGGTCAGGGTCACCTGCTGTTGGTAATCCAGAAGTGGGGCAGGCAGAGTGGTCAGGGTCACCTGATGTTGGTAATCCAGAAGTGGGGCAGGCAGAGTGGTCAGGGTCACCTGATGTTGGTAATCCAGAAGTGGGGCAGGCAGAGTGGTCAGGGTCACCTGATGTTGGTAATCCAGAAGTGGGGCAGGCAGAGTGGTCAGGGTCACCTGACGTTGGTAATCCAGAAGTGGGGCAGGCAGAGTGGTCAGGGTCACCTGATGTTGGTAATCCAGAAGTGGGGCAGGCAGAGTGGTCAGGGTCACCTGATGTTGGTAATCCAGAAGTGGGGCAGGCAGAGTGGTCAGGGTCACCTGATGTTGGTAATCCAGAAGTGGGGCAGGCAGAGTGGTCAGGCAGGTGGGTACAGTGTCAGGACAGGCAAGGTTCAAAAACCAGGAGGATGAGAAAAGAGAGACTGGGAAAAGCAGAAGCTGACCCAAAAACGCTGTTTGGCTTGACAAATAAGATGAACTGGCAACAGACAAACAGAGAACACAGGTATAAATACACAGGGGATAATGGGGAAGACCGGCGACACCTGGAGGGGGGTGGAGACAAACACAAAGACAGGTGAAACAGATTAGGGTGTGACAGCGTTCATCTCTCTACTCCCCCTGTCTGCCTCCCTTTCTGTCTGTACGGACTTGAGCTATCTCTAGTGAAATGCAAAATTGTATCAAAACAATCAACTGGTTCCGGCCCGAAGCTGTCCCTAGCGAACTTGCAACATTGTATCAACTAGCGTATTCTGGGCCCTCAGAGTTTCCTGTGGCAGTGAGTTTGAGACAGAGAGCTGTTTTTGCACAAGGGAAACATGTTATTGTATTTTATGACGTTTCCACTGTATACAATTAAGGTCACAGTTATGAAAACTTAGAACACTAAAGAGGCCTTTCTACTGACTCTGAAAAACACTGAAAGAAAGATGCCCAGGGTCCCTGCTCAACTGTGTGAACGTGCCTTAGGCATGCTGCAAGGAGGCATGAGGACTGCAGATGTAGCCAGGGCAATAAATTGCAATGTCCGTACTGTGAGATGCCTAAGACAGCGCTACAGGGAGACA
Organism: Oncorhynchus kisutch; assembly: GCF_002021735.2. Taxonomy (NCBI): domain Eukaryota; kingdom Metazoa; phylum Chordata; class Actinopteri; order Salmoniformes; family Salmonidae; genus Oncorhynchus; species Oncorhynchus kisutch. Next base: position 38,165,675 of record NC_034199.2, read on the forward strand.
GGACGGACAGCAGATCGTCCTCGCAGTGGCAGATCACGTGTAACAACACCTGCACATGATCGGTACATCTGAACATCACACCTACGGGACAGGTACAGAATGGCAACAACAATTGCCTGAGATACACCAGGAAAGCACACTCCCTCCATCAGTGCTCAGACTGTCCGCAATAGGCTGAGAGAGGCTGGACAGAGGGCTTGTAAACCTGTTGTAAGGCAGGTCCTCACCAGACATCACCGGCAACAATGTCGCCTATGGGCACAAACCCACCGTCGTTGGACCAGACAGGACTTGCAAAAAGTGCTCTTCACTGACGAGTTGCGGTTTTGTCTCACCAGGGGGGGATGGTCGGATTCACATTTATCGTCAAAGGAATGAGGTCCGTGATATCCAAGATGCCGTAGCAGTCAGACGTCTTTGTCTTCGTCTTGTCGTGTCCCGTGTATATATATTTTTATATATTTTTTCTTCGCATATATTTTAAAATATTTTTCTTAACCTCAGCTTCAAGATACTCTCCTGCAATCCGCCTCACCCAATGTGGATCTGCTATTTTCATAACTTTTGAACTGGAACCCCCAACAGAATTTAGCCAGCTAACTAGCTTCTAGCTATTAGTCAGCTAGCCACTACTAGCGGTCATCAGCGAACCTTTAGCCCGGACAACTCTTGCCAGTCTGCACAGCGCAATTCAAACCAGAGCAAATCGGACTTATTTTTCTCAAAATCTCCGGATTCCTACTGCAAGCTCTGAACCTGGATCATCGCAGCTAGCTATCTGCTATCCGAGTGGCCACTCCTGGCTAACGTCTCTGTCCCGAAGCAAGAACCAATTAGCCTGGAGCTAGCCTTTGCAAGGCCCATCTTTCGGCTAGCCGAAGAGGTCCATCAGCCACTCCTTGGGCTACAATACCTATTTTTCCAATTGGCCTGGACCCCATTTACTGCGGACAAGGAGCCCCGCCGATCCATCACGACTGGACTATCGACGTAATCTGCCCGAGGGGATTTTTCAACTGGCTCCTCCGTCGCGACGTCCCCTGAATGCCCTTCTGCTAGCCTGCTAGCCGCGGCCCACTAGCTGTCTAGAGCATATCGGACTGTTTGCTGAAGAGGGCCATCGGACAAATTATTTGGACACTATACCTATTTTTCCAAATGGCCTGGACCCTTTTACCACACGGAGCAATGATGATCGATCATGACTGGTCTGCCGACGTAACAGCACGAGGGGGCTACAACAGACTTCTGCCCTTCTGCTAGCTTGCTAGCCCCGGCCCGCTAGCTGTCTGAATCGCCGTGTCTCCAGCCTGCCAAGCTACTCACTGGACCCCTATGATCACTCAGGCTACGCATGCCTCTCCCTAATGTCAATATGCCTTGTCCATTGCTGTTTTGGTTAGTGATTATTGCCTTATTTCACTGTAGAGCCTCTAGCCCTGCTCAATACGCCTTAGCTAACCCTTTAGTTCCACTTCCAACACATGCGGTGACCTCACCTGGTTTGAATGATGTTTCTAGAGACAATATCTCTCTCATCGTCACTAAATGCATAGGTATACCTCCAGTGTATTCACATCCTATCATACCTTTGTCTGTACATTATGCCTTGAATCTATTCTACCGTGCCCAGAAACCTGCTCCTTGTACTCTCTGGTCCGAACGTGCTAGATGACCAGTACTTATAGCCTTTAGCGGCACCCTTATCCTACTCCTCCTCTGCTCCTCTGGTGACGTAGAGGATAATCCAGGCCCTGCAGTGCCTAGCTCCACTCCCATTCACCAGGCGCTCTCATTTGTTGACTTCTGTAACCGTAAAAGCCTTGGTTTCATGCATGTAAACATTAGAAGCCTCCTCCCTTACATTGTTTTATTCACTGCTTTAGCACACTCTGCCAACCCGGATGTCCTAGCCGTGTCTGAATCCTGGCTTAGGAAAACCACCAAAACCCTGAAATTTTCACCCCTAACTATAACATTTTCCGACAAGATAGAACTTCCAAAGGGGTGGAGTTAGCCTGCAGAATTTGAGTTTCTACTTAAAAAAATCCACCTTTCCAGAAACAAGTCTCTCACCGTTGCCGCTTGCTATAGACCACCTTCTGCCCCCAGCTGTGCCCTCGACACCATATGTGAATTGATTGCCTCCCATCTATCTTCAGAATTTGTGCTGTTAGGTGACCTAAACTGGGACATGCTTAACACCCCGGCCATCCTACAATCTAAGCTTGATACCCTCAATCTCACACAAATGATCAATGAACCTACCAGGTACTATCACTGCCTCATTGCCTGCATCCGTAATGGGTCTATGGTCAAACAACCACCCCTTATCACTGTCAAACGTTCCCTAAAACACTTCAGTGAGCAGGCCTTTCTAATCGCCTGGCCCGGGTATCCTGGAAGGATATTGACCTCATCCCGTCAGTAGAGGATGCCTGGTTATTCTTCAAAAGTGCGTTCCTCATCATCTTAAATAAGCATGCCCCATTAAAACCTGACTGCCCTTGACCAGCACAAAAACATCCTGTGGCGTACTGCATTAGCATCGAATAGCCCCCGCGATATGCAACTTTTCAGGGAAGTTAGGAACCAATATAGACAGGCAGTTTGAAAAAGCTAGCCTTTGCTTTCCTAACAGGAATTTGCATCCTGTAGTACAAACTCCAAAAAGTTATGGGACACTATAAAGTCCATGGATAATAAGTGCACCTCCTCCCAGCTGCCCACTGCAAAGAGGCTAGGAAACACTGTCACCACTGATTAATCCACGATAATTGAGAATTTCAAAAGCATTTTTCTACGGCTGGCCATGCTTTCCACCTGGCTACCCCTAGCCCGGTCAACAGCCCTGCACCCCCCACAACAACTAGTTCAAGTCTCCCCACCTCCCCACATCAGGTAGCTGATGTTCTGAAAGAGCTGCAAAATCTGGACCCCTACAAATCAGCCGGGCTAGACAATCTGGACCCTCTCTTTCTAAAATTATCCACCGAAATTGTTGCAATCCCTGTTACTAGCCTGTTCAACGTCTCTTTCGTATATTCTGAGATCCTCAAAGATTGGAAAGTTACCACGGTCATTCCCCTCTTCAAAGGGAGAGACACTCTAGACCCAAATTGCTACAGACCTATATCTATCCTACGTTAACAAACAGTTAACAAACAGATCACCGACCATTTCGAATCCCACCGTACCTTCTCCGCTATGCAATCAGGTTTCCGAGCTGGTCACGGGTGCACCTCAGCCATGCTCAAGGTCCTAAACGATATCCTAACCGCCATCGATAAAAGACAGTACTGTGCAGCTGTATTCATCTACCTGGCCAAGCCTTTCAACTCTGTCAATCACCACATTCTTATCGGCAGAGTCAACAGCCTTGGTTTCTCTAATGGCTGCCTCGCCTGGTTCACCAACTACTTCTCAGACAGAGTTTAGTGTGTCAAATATGTTGCCTGTTGTCCGGACCTCTGACAGTCTCTATGGGGGAGCCACAGGGTTCAATTCTCGGGGTGACTCTTTTCTCTGTGTACATCAATGATGTCACTCTTGCTGCGGGTGATTCCCTGATCCACCTCTATGCAGACGACATCATTCTGTATACCTCTGGCCCTTCTTTGGACACTGTGTTAACTAACCTCCAGACGAGCTTCAATGCCATACAACTCTCCTTCCGTGGCCTCCAACTGCTCTTAAATGCAAGTAAAACTAACTGCATGCTCTTCAACCGATCGCTGCCCACACATGCCCGCCCGTCCTGCATCGTTACTCTGGACAGTTCTGACTTAGAATATGTGGACAACTACAAATACCTAGGTGTCTGGTTAGACTGTAAACTCTCCTTCCAGACTCACATTAAGCATCTCCAATCCAGAATTAAATCTAGAATTGGCTTCCTCTTTCGCAACAAAGCATCCTTCACTCATGCTGCCAAACATACCCTCATAAAACTGACTATCCTACTGATCCTTGACTTCGGCAATGTCATTTACAAAATAGCCTCCAACACTACTCAGCAAATTGGATGCAGTCTATCTCAGTGCCATCCGTTTTGTCACCAAAGCCCTGTATACTACCCACCACTGCGACCTGTATGCTCTCATTGGCTGGCTGGCCCTCAAATTCGTTGCCAAACCCACTTACTCCAGGTCATCTATAAGTCTTTGCTAGGCAAAGCCCCGCCTTATCTCAGCTCACTGGTCACCATAGCAGCACCCACCCATAGCACACGCTCCAGCAGGTAAATGTCACTGGTCACCCCCAAAGTAAATTCCTCCTCTGGCCACCTTTCCTTCCAGTTCTCTGCTGCCAATGACTGGAACGAACTGCAAAAATCACTGAAGCTGGAGACTCATATCTCATATCTCCCTCATATCTCCCTCACCAGCTGTCAGAGCAGCTCACAGATCACTGCACCTGTACATAGCCCATCTGTAAATAGCCCATCCAACTACCTCATCCCCATACTGTTATTTTTATTTTTTATTTTGCTCCTTTGCACCCCAGTATCTCTACTTGCACACTCATCTTCTGCACATCTATCCCTCCAGTGATTAATTGCTATATTGTAATTATTTCACACTCTGGCCTATTAATTTCCTTACCTCCCTTATCCTACCTCATTTACACACACTGTATATATACTTTTTTCTATTGTATATTTGACAGTATGTTTGTTTATTCCATGTGTAACTCTGTGTTGTTGTTTGTGTCGCACTGCTTTGCTTTATCTTGTCCAGGTCGCAGTTGTAAATGAGAACTTGTTCTCAGCTAGCCTACCTGGTTAAATAAAGGTGTTCTCAACTAGCCAACCTGGTTAAATAAAGGTGAAATAAGAAGAAAAAAAATGGTCTGAGGCAGGTCATCTCAATTGCAGGCATTGTCAATAATGTACATTACAGGGAAGACATCCTCCTCCCTCATGTGGTACCCTTCCTGCAGGCTCATCCTGACATGACCCTCCAGCATGACAATGCCACCAGCCATACTGCTCGTTCTGTGCATGATTTCCTGCAAGACAGGAATGTCAGTGTTCTGCCATGGCCAGCGAAGAGCCCGGATCTCAATCCCATTGAGCACGTCTGGGACCTGTTGGTACGGAGGGTGAGGGCTAGGGCCATTCCCCCAGAAATGTCCGGGAACTTGCAGGTGCCTTGTTGGAAGAGTGGGGTAACATCTCACAGCAAGAACAGGCAAATCTGGTGCAGTCCATGAGGAGGAGATGCACTGCAGTACTTAATGCAGCTCGTAGCCACACCAGATACTGACTGTTTCTTTTGATTTTGACCCCCCTTTGTTCAGGTTCACATTATTCAATTTTTGTTAGTCACATATCTGTGGAACTTGTTCAGTTTGTCTCAGTTGTTGACTCTTGTTATGTTCATATAAATATTTAATATTTATTTAATTTGCTGAAAATAAACACAGTTGACAGTGAGAGGACATTTCTTTTTTTACTGAGTTTATTATCATTTACAATGGATGTAAAAACCAGACTTTGTGGAGTTACAGTGTGAGGTGAAGAGAAAATGACTGAGAAGCTCAGTTTATTAGTGGTGGACGTGTTAAGTTAAGACAATCATTCCTCAAGCATCTGAACAGTGCACTGGGCCAACTTTCCTTTACAATTACAAGTGGCTGAAACCGGAGATCTGTATATAGTGAAGAGATGCTCATGTCGCCACCCTAACAATGGGGTCATTGTCCCAAAGGTGAGCAGGCATGCGACAAGCCTGCACATTAAGCCCATAGAAACGCATTGAGCTTGTATTTTGGTGAGAGTGAGCCCTCTCGCTTCACCTCTTCCTTTCTGTTGAAACTGTCTCACTGGAAAAAGCATCCGAGCGAGCGAAACAGGGTTGTCACTACTTACGACAGCCACAAAGTCAGAATTGTCTATATCATGAACGATCTGGAAAACAAAAATTAGCTTTTTGGTCTTAATTTAAGGTTAGGGTTAGCATAAAGTTAGCAGTGTGATAAAGGTTAGGGTTAGGTTAAAATAAAATACATTGTAGAAATAGGTAGGGTTTATGACTTTGTGGCTATGGTAACTAGTGACGACTGCGAAACAGGGCCCTGAGTGTACAAAACATTAAGAATACCTGCTCTTTCCATGTCATAGACTGACCAGGTGAATCAAATCAAATCAAATCCGCTGTGAAAGCTATGATCCCTTATTGATGTCACTTCAGTCAGTGTAGAGGAAGGGGGAGACAGGTTAAAGAACTTTTTTAAGCCTTGAGACAATTGAGACATGGATTGTGTATGTGCCATTCAGAGGGTGAACGGAAAAGACTAAATATTTAAGTGCCTTTGAACAGGGTACGGTAATAGGCAATGTTCCCTCTAAGCTGCACAGTAGCCCCGAGACTGCCATACAGGTCCCCCTGACTGCCACGCAGAAGAAATATGAGAGATTTTTGTTGTAGGCAGAACGCATTTAAGTAGGATTCTATTTCATTAACACACAGGACTCAGCCAGTGCTCTACACAGACTGGTGTGGCATAACCAATCAGAGCTGCAGTAGGCCTATATGCAAATAGACCATTGCCATATATGGATCTGTGCCATTTACTTTGAACTGGACTGTGTTTACAGCTGTGGTCCTGAGTAGATGTGCTTGTTTTGAGATCAAAGCAGCAACGTCTGCACGTTTTGTTCATATCCTTTACTAGTTAGTGAGTTATCAGCACAGTTATAGATCATTTGTAGTCAGCAATAGGGGAGGGATTTCTTCCTACAAGAGCACAAACCATGTACATTTCTAGACATCTTTGAATAGTGAGTCAGGTAAAGAACTTTTTTTGTCTTAAAGTAGCAGTGTTGTATTTCGAGACAGGTTTGAAGAAGCTAAGTATCCAAGAGGCAGAGGGCAGCATAATTTGTCTGATTGGGGTCTGTTGTTTCCATTCCCCAGCACCACCGCTCAGATACTCATGGAGTTGGGAGGTGCTGCGCTCAGGGAGACTGGAGGAGGTTCCGTCTCATGCCTCATCTGTGGCCGCAGAGGTCACACTGCCGGTCGGTGGCGGGTTGGTTCCTCTGGGGGTTGAGGCAGCAGGCAGGACACTCTAGCGTCACCCCAGGTGAGAAGGCACCATTCTCACCTAGAGTCCTCTGTTGCACATATGTTTTTGTTCGTCACTTTCCCTGAGTTTTCCCTGCATTCCCAGCATAAGGCGCTCGTCGATTCAGGCGCGGCTGGGAATTTTATTGACAGATAATTTCCCCATAGTTTAGGGATCCCCATTGATCCTGTGGCTACGCCCTTCACAGTTCACGCCTTAGATAGTTGACCATTAGGGTCAGGGTTGATTAGGGAGGCCACCGCTCCTCTGAGCATGGTGACGCAGGGGGGTCACACGGAGAGAATCAGTCTCTTTCTCATTGCCTCTCCTGCATTTCCCGTGGTGCTTGGCCTACCCTGGTTAGCTTGTCATCACCCCACTGTTTCATGGCTATGAGAGTGCTCAGGGAGGTGTTTGGGTGTTTTCTGTAGGTGCTACTGCCGTGGAAAGTCCAGACCAGGTCTCCATCATGCGCATTCCCCCCAAATATGCTGATTTGGCTCTCGCCTTCTCCAAAAAGAAGGCGTCTCAATGACCACCCCATCGACGGGGCGATTGTGCGATAAATCTCCTGGTAGACGCTGCACTTCCCAGGAGTCACGTGTATCCCCTCTCACAGGCGGAGACGGAGGCTATGGAGACATATGTCTCTGAATCCCTGCGTCAGGGGTACATTCGATCCTCCACCTCCCCCGCCTCCTAGAGTTTCTTTTTTGTGAAGAAGGAGGGAGGTCTGCGCCCGTGTATTGACTATCGAGGTCTTAATCAGATAACTGTGAGGTACAGTTACCCGCTACCTCTTATCGCCACGGCGATTGAGTCAATGCACCAAACTTGATTTCAGGAGTGCTTACAACCTGGTGCGTATCCGGGAGGGAGACGAGTGGAAGATGGCGTTCAGTACGACCTCAGGGCATAATGAGTACCTCATCATGCCGTACGGGTTGATGAATGCTCCATCAGTCTTTCAAGCCTTTGTAGACAAGATTTTCAGGGACCTGCATGGGCAGGGTGCAATGGTGTATATTGATGACATTCTGATATACTCCGCTTCACGCGCCGAGCATGTGTCCCTGGTGCGCAAGGTGCTTGGTCGACTGTTGGAGCATGACATGTACGCCAAGGCTGAGAAATGTCTGTTCTTTCAACAGTCCGCATTTACATTTTCACCTCAGGGAGATGGAGAGTGACCGCATCTCAGCCGTGCGTAATTGGCCGACTCTCACCACGGTAAAGGAGGTGCAGCGGTTTTTAGGGTTTGCCAATTACTATACCGGAGGTTTATCCAGGGTTTTGGTCAGCTAGCGGCTCCCATTACCTCAGTGCTGAAGGGGGGACCGGTACGTTTGCAGTGGTTGGCTGAGGCGGATAGGGCCTTTGGTCACCTGAGGGCTCTGTTTACCTCGGCTCCAGTGCTGGCCCATCCGGATCCCTCTTTGGCATTCACACTGGAGGTGGACGCGTCCGAGGCTGGGATAGGAGCCATGCTCTCTCAGCGCTCGGGTACGCCACCTAAGCTCCGCCCCTGTGCCTTCTCCTCGAGGAATCTCAGCCCGGCGGAGCGAAACTATGACGTAGGGGACCGGGAGCTGTTGGCTGTCATCAAGGCTTTGAAGTCGTGGAGACATTGGAATGAGGGGGCTAAACACCCTTTTCTCATCTGGACTGAACCCCACAATCTGGAGTACATCCGGGTGGCGAGGAGACTGAACCCTCGCCAGGCAAGGTGGGCCATGTTTTCAGAGGTAAGCTACAACCCTTACCTGTCGATCGATTTCCTGACCGTACTTCCCCCATCACAGGGAAACACATGATCCTGGTAATTGTGGATCATTTCTCTAGGTCATGCCTTCTCCTCCCTCTGGTCCTACAGACTGCGGAGGCCCTGTTTACACACGTCTTCCAGCACTACGGGGTGCCTGAGGATATAGTGTCTGATTGGGGTCCCCAGTTCAAGTCGAGAGTCTGGATGGATTTCATGGAACGTCTGGGGGTCTCGATCAGCCTTACCTCAGGTTTTCACCCCAAGAGTAATGGACAGGTGGAGAGAGTAAACCAGGATGTGGGTAAGTCTCTGAGGTCTTATTGCCAGGACCGGCTGGGGGAGTGGGCAGCGTTCGTGCCCTGGGCAGAGATAGCCCAGAACTCGCCACTCCTCCACTAACCTCTCCCCCTTCCAGTGCCTACTGGGGTATCAGCCAGGTTCTGGCTCCTTGGCATCAGAGTCAGACCAAGGCACCTGCGGTGGACAACTGGTTCTGGTGCTTAGAGGAAACATGGGACGCCGCCCATGTTCACCTTCAGCGCGTCGTGCTGCGCCACCATTACCGCAGTGAGGCCCCGGTGTTCGACCGGGTCTAGCTCTCGACCCGAAACCTGCCCCTCCACCTGCCCTGCCGGAAGCTGGGGCCACGGTTTGTGGGGCCATTTAAAGTCCTGAGGAGACTGAATGAGGTGAGTTACAGGTTACAACTTCCCCCCGATTACGTTATTAACCCCTTGTTCCATGTGTCTCTCCTCAGGCCGGTGGTGGCTGGCCCGCTCCAGGAGTCTGAGGTGCGGGAGGTTCCTCCGCCCCCTCTGGACATCGAGGGGGCCCCGGCGTACTCTGTTCGATCCATACTGGATTTGAGATGGCGAGCGAGGGGCCTTCAGTACCTCATGGACAGGGAGGGGTACGGTTCGGAGGAGAGATGCTGGGATCCGGTGGAGGACATGTTGGACCCTTCAATGCTGCGGGAGTTCCACCGTCTCCGTCCGGATCACCCTGCACCTCGCCCTCCTGGTCGTCCCCGAGGCCGGTGTTGGCGCGCTGCTGGAGCCACGCGTCAAGGGGGGGTACTGTCACAACTTCCACCTAAGACATTTCCTCTCCTTGTTCGGGCGGTGTTCGGAGGTCAGCTTCATCAGTCTTCTAGCCATCCTCGATCCACTTTTCATTTTCCATTTGTTTTGTGTTGTTTTCTTACACCCCTGGTTTCCATTTCCATCATTAATTGTTGTGTATTTAACCCTCTGTTCCCCCCATGTCCTTGTGTGGAATTGTTTGTTTGTAGTGCTTGTGCTCTATGTTACTGGTGCGAGTCAGGTTTTGTACCCATGTTGGTTATTTTTGTATTGTCGTGGGTTTTATAATTAAACTGCCCCGGCTATTACCTATCTCTGCTCTCCTGCGTCTGACTTCACTGCCACCATTTCTGCAACTCTTACAAACAGAGTTTTACTTTACATTCTACAACAGTATTTGAATGTTCAGTTTGTTGAATGGGATACACTGTGTGTAACGCCCATTTTTATAGTTTACTTCGCTCTGTCTGTCTGTCTGTCTGTCTGTCTGTCTGTCTGTCTGTCTGTCTGTCTGTCTGTCTGTCTGTCTGTCTGTCTGTCTGTCTGTCTGTCTGTCTGTCTGTCTGTCTGTCTGTCTGTCTGTCTGTCTGTCTGTCTGTCTGTCTGTCTGTGTGTGTGTTGTATACACATGGGTAGTCTGTGTATGCATGCGTGTATCTGTGTGTATGTCAGTGGGAGATCACAGGTGTGTGAGCCGGCTCCACAGAGAGCTGCTGTAATAATGGTAAGCCCTCCTTCCCCCTCATCCTCCCTGCTCCCCTCATTGCACCCCACCCCCACATCTAATGGCCTCTAATCACTCTCAAAATACCCTAATACTGAGCAGCGGGTGCCCTCACCGCTGCCTGAGGGGACCTGGGTACACCACAGCCTGTCGATCTGACTGCCCAAGCCCAGACCCAACTGTCTCTCAATCTCACTGTATTATCAGCCTTGCTGGTTGAACTTGTTCTGTAAGGTGGTGGAACCATTTTAACAGCTGTGGAAAGTGTTAATTGTTTCCTGAAATTAGACTCCAAACTTGACATATCTCCCTCCCTCCTGTCAGTACTCTACAGGAGGGACAGCCCTACAGACAGCCCCACAGACAGCCCCACAGACAGCCCTACAGACAGCCCCACAGACAGCCCCACAGACAGCCCTACAGACAGCCCTGCAGACAGCCCTACAGACAGCCCTACAGACAGCCCCACAGACAGCCCTACAGACAGCCCCGCAGACAGCCCTACAGACAGCCCTGCAGACAGCTCTACATACAGCCCTACATACAGCCCTACATACAGCCCTACAGACAGCCCCACAGACAGCCCCACAGACAGCCCTACAGACAGCCCTACAGACAGCCCTACAGACAGCCCCACAGACAGCCCTACAGAGAGCCCCACAGACAGCCCCACAGACAGCCCTACAGACAGCCCTACAGACAGCCCCACAGACAGCCCCACAGACAGCCCCACAGACAGCCCTACAGACAGCCTTACAGACAGCCCTACAGACAGCTCTACAGACAGCCCTACAGACAGCCCCACAGACAGCCCTACAGACAGCTCCACAGACAGCCCCATAGACAGACAGCCCTACAGACAGCTCTACATACAGCCCCATAGACAGACAGCCCTACAGACAGCTCTACATACAGCCCTACAGACAGCCCCACAGACAGCCCCATAGACAGACAGCCCTACAGACAGCCCTACAGACAGCCCCACAGACAGCCCCACAGACAGCCCTACAGACAGCCCTACAGACAGCCCTACAGACAGCCCCACAGACAGCCCTACAGAGAGCCCCACAGACAGCCCCACAGACAGCCCTACAGACAGCCCTACAGACAGCCCCACAGACAGCCCCACAGACAGCCCCACAGACAGCCCTACAGACAGCCTTACAGACAGCCCTACAGACAGCTCTACAGACAGCCCTACAGACAGCCCCACAGACAGCCCTACAGACAGCCCCATAGACAGACAGCCCTACAGACAGCTCTACATACAGCCCCATAGACAGACAGCCCTACAGACAGCTCTACATACAGCCCTACAGACAGCCCCACAGACAGCCCCACAGACAGCCCTACAGAGAGCCCCACAGACAGCCCCACAGACAGCCCTACAGACAGCCCTACAGACAGCCCCACAGACAGCCCCACAGACAGCCCCACAGACAGCCCTACAGACAGCCTTACAGACAGCCCTACAGACAGCTCTACAGACAGCCCTACAGACAGCCCCACAGACAGCCCTACAGACAGCCCCATAGACAGACAGCCCTACAGACAGCTCTACATACAGCCCCATAGACAGACAGCCCTACAGACAGCTCTACATACAGCCCTACAGACAGCCCCACAGACAGCCCCATAGACAGACAGCCCTACAGACAGCCCTACAGACAGCCCCATAGACAGACAGCCCTACAGACAGCCCCATAGACAGACAGCCCTACAGACGGCTCTACATACAGCCCTACAGACAGCCCCACAGACAGCCCCACAGACAGCCCCACAGACAGCTCTACATACAACCCCACAGGCAGCTCCACAGACAGCCCCACAGACAGCTCTACATACAACCCCACAGACAGCCCCACAGACAGCCCCACAGACAGCTCTACATACAACCCCACAGACAGCCCCACAGACAGCCCCACAGACAGCTCTACATACAACCCCACAGACAGCTTGGCCTTTTCTACACAACACAATATAATGATATCTAAACCCCTCAGTCAAACAATGCTGCCGTTAATTGTGTCCACTAGAAACCATGACCACATGGGCCCCTAACGTTTCCTAACATGCGCTTTCTCTGTGGTTATAAACACAAAAACATTTACGGAGAGAGAAGGGGAGAGAAGGGGAGAGAAGGAGAGAGAAGGGGAGAGAAGAGAAGGGGAGAGAAGGGGAGAGAAGGAGAGAGAAGGGGAGAGAAGGGGAGAGAAGGGGAGAGAAGGAGAGAGAAGGGGAGAGAAGGGGAGAGAAGGGGAGAGAAGGGCAGAGAAGAGGAGAGAAGGGGAGAGAAGGGGAGAGAAGGGGAGAGTGTATTTTAAAAAATTATCTTCATATTTTCAAGCAGTCCATTTTGTAAGGCCCGCGTCCATAGAGACACATACCAGCTCTACTGGTAGTACTGCTACTACCACCAGTACTACACCTGCACCTGTCGATGACACAAGTTGTTCTGCTTCCATGAGCACATCCACTACTAGCATCAGTAATTCTACATTTGTTGTTAGCCCAGCTAGCATGGACACTGACAGTTGCGAATCTGATGTAGCCAAAGAGCTACTGGCCCCTTACCTGGGAAGGCACCAAACAACAGACAGGGACGTTGGACAATCAAATATGATGCGAACTACATTGATTACAACTACTACACTTATATTGGGAGTAGTGCCTTTCCTCTGCCACGGTGTGTTATATGTGCAAAAGTACAGTCGTGGCCAAAAGTTTTAAGAATGACACAAATATTAATTTCCACAAAGTTTTCTGCTTCAGTGTCTTTAGATATTTTTGTCAGATGTTACTATGGAATACTGAAGTATAATTACAAGCATTTCTTAAGTGTCAAAGGCTTGTATTGATAATTACATGAAGTTGATGCAAAGAGTCAATATTTGTAGTTGATTTTATTTTATTTTATTAGGATCTCTTTTAGTCCCCATTTGGACTAATCTTCCAAGAGTTCTTAACATTAAAATACAATTTATAATACAAAACACACTTTCACATATAACACACTATTACAAACATACATAATATACTAACACAATGACCCAATAAATACTCAATCTAAAAAAATATTGATTCTTCATCTACTATAGTCCCACAATATTTCTATATACTATATTTAAATTGTTTTTAAATGATGTTTAAACTTATATATTAAAAGGTTTCTAGAATGGTCAGTTAATTTATTCAATTTCTTTATTGCTCTAAATCGAAATGTTCTTTTGCCTATTTCTCTTTTCTGTCTGGATAACGCATAGATGGTGGACAATCTATTCCTAGTATTTACGGAATGTCTGTCTCTTAGTGTTGACCCTTCTTTCTCAAGACCTCCGTAATCTGCCCTGGCATGCTGTCAATTAACTTCTGGGCCCACATGATGACTGATGACTGATGGCAGCCCATTCTTGCATAATCAATGCTTGGAGTTTGTCAGAATTTGTTGGTTTTTGTTTGTCCACCCGCCTCTTGGGGATTGACCACAAGTTCTCAATGGGATTAAGGTCTGGGGAGTTTCCTGGCCATGGACCCAAAATATTGATGTTTTGTTCCTCAAGCCACTAAGTTATCAGTTTTGCCTTATGGCAAGGTGCTCCATCATGCTGGAAAAGGCATTGTTCGTCACCAAACTGTTCCTGGATGGTTGGGAGAAGTTGCTCTCGGAGGATGTGTTGGTTACCATTCTTTATTCATGGCTTTGTTCTTTGGCAAAATTGTGAGTGAGCTGAGAAGCAACCCCACACATGAGTGGTCTCAGGATGCTTGTCTTCTCCGGACAAGATTTTTTCCGGATGCCCCAAATAATCGGAAGGGGGATTCATCAGAGAAAATGACTTTACCCCAGTCCTCAGCAGTCCAATCCCTGTATTCACCTCACTGTGCATGCAGATGCACTCACACCTGCCTGCTGCCATTCCTGAGCAAGCTCTGTACTGGTGGTGCCCCAATCCCGCAGCTGAATCAACTTTAGGAGACGGTCCTGGCGCTTGCTGGACTTTCTTGGGCGCCCTGATGCCTTCTTCACAATAATTGAACCGCTCTCCTTGGTCCAACGTAGCTCTTGATGATCCGATAAATGGTTGATTTAGGTGCAATCTTACTGGAAGCAATATCCTTGCCTGTGAAGCCCTTTTTGTGCAAAGCAATGACAACAGCACATGTTTCCTTGCAGGTAACCATGGTTGAGAGAGGAAGAACAATGATTCCAAGCACCACCCTCCTTTTGAAGCTTCCAGTCTGTTATTCGAACTCATTCAGCATGACCGAGTGATCTCCAGCCTTGTCCTCGTCAACAATCACACCTGTGTTAACGAGAGAATCACTGACATGTCAGCTGGACCTTTTGTGGCAGGGCTGAAATGCAGTGGAAATGTTTTTTTGGGGATTCAGTTCATTTGCATGGCAAAGAGGGACTTTGCAAATAATTGCAATTCATCTGATCACTCTTCATAACATTCTGGAGTATATGCAAATTGCCATCATACAAACTGAGGCAGCAGACTTTGTGAAAATTTATATTTGTGTCCTTCTCAAAACTTTTGGCCACGACTGTACTATCTCACAACTCGATGAAACCTTCACTCTTGCGCAGACATTTAGAAACAAAACATGCTGATTTAAAAAATAAGCCACGGGACTTTTTGGGACGATTTTCAAGTAGTAAGACATGTATAAAAGCAACAGATCCCATTAATAAGAAGGGGCTAGAAGGGTCTTATATGATGAGCTACCGAGTGGCTAGGACAGGCAAGCCCCATACTATTGTGGAAGACTTAATTATTCCTGCTGTCGCGGATATGGCTGGGACAATGCTGGGGGAAAAGGCCCAAAAAACTATACATACAATACCTTCATCAAACAACACTGTTTCACGACGCATCAGTGACATGGCAGGAGATGTTTTTAACCAATTACTGCTTCACATGCAAGCCAGGGAATTATATGCGTTACAGCTGGATGAGACAACAGACGTGGCGGGCCTGGCACAGCTCCTGGTATACAGTATCAATGAAAAGGAGTAGAGGATTACAGTATACAGCAGAATAGAACCACAGATCTCTGGGTGGTCTGGCCACAGCCATGCTGTGACGCTGCTGTCTCCTCATTCCCCATACAGTTTCCCTCCGACACCCCTACAACTCCCCGCTACCCCGCTGCCATCGATGCCGAAGTAAATCCCCTTGGTAATGACAACCAGCGGCCCAAAGGGTTAAAGCCTGCCAGTCGAGCAAATAATGAGTTGAATTAGGAGATTGGGGAGCTGCCGCTGAATGAAAACCAGAGGAACCTTGAGGACAGATAGACAGCAAGCTGGGGAGTGGAGTAACAGAGGGATAGGGAGAGAAGGGTGAGGAGAGGGGAGGAGGAGGCTGAGGTCAATTGGTTATATTGTAAAAATGCATGAAAACAAAAATGAGATTTTAATTTAAGGTTAGGGATTAGGTAGCAGTGTGGTTAGGGTTAGGCATTAGGGTTAGCAGTATGGTTAAGGTTAGGGTTATGTTTAAAATCTGATTTTATAACTTAGTGGCTGTGCCAGGTAGTGACCACTGCAGAGCTGCCTCCAGAACAAGATTCATGACAATAAGCGTCAACCTGCGTTTGGAATAGGGGCAGGAGTGATACCTTGGTACACACAGTTTAACGGGATTATTAGAGGAGAAAATGCTATCGGTCACAGGGTCTTAATCAGGACTTCTCACATTAATTCCAAGTTGGTGGCTACTTAAATAATAATAATTTAACTAGGAAAGTCAGTTAAGAGCAAACTCTTATTTACAATGACAGCCTACCAGGGAACAGTGGGTTAACTGCCTTGTTCAGGGGCAGAATGACAGAACGACCTTGGGGATTCGATCCAGCAACCTTTCGGTTACTGGCCCAATGCTCTAACCACTAGGCTACCTGCCTCCCCAAAGCCTCATACTTAAAGGCTCATATCAGTCGAGTTACATAACAGGAATAATGGTCTCTTCTAGTCTAATGAGTGTGGTTTATTAAACAAGAGCATGTACTGTAATGTTTCTGCCAATCTAGAAAGAGCTGGCGACGGACAGATTTAGTTAGTAATTCCACGTTGGAACACCCATACTCCTACATAATGCTAACTTTTTTCTAAGAAGTATTCCTTTACAGAATAAACAAGGAGTTACATTGTTATCGTCGACGGGCTGTTTCCAGTCAATTCCACCCCAAAATGGTCTTAATTGTCTTTATGTACACATGAAACCGTATTTGGTTCCTGTGACCACGCCATGGTATGCCCAAAGTCCTCATACCCCCACCACCTCCTCAACCAGACCTCATCCAGCCTTTTATATCATAGCATGGTTTACTTCTAAAGGCGAAACACTCTCAAATACTTTGCCCGGCTAGCCAAACTCCTTGCTCTGGCCAAACCCATGCCCAAGGAAGTTAGTGTCCTTTTGGAGTACTTCCCTTTTAGAATGGAAATCCATTCTAGACCGTCTGATTGGTCTCAGAAACCATTGGATTGGGCCAAGCCAGAACACTTGTGGGTAAAGTGCATTTAGACAATCCGTCCATTGGCTTTGATACTCTGATTGGTTAGAGATGATCCAATCGCTGATTACTTTCTTTTGTCCAACACCCCTCATTTTGACGACATCACAAATGACTTCAACGGTGGCAGTCTCAGACTAAAGAATGTAGGGAACGCAGAGCAGTGGAGACATTTAGTCTTCAGGCAATCAAATACTAGCTTTGAAGAACAGACAATACTCTGTTCCAAGGATGGTATAAACTGCGAGGCTCATCCAGATGAATCCATGCTCAGAACACGACAGTCTTTTCATTGGATGCACTTTATTTAAACAACAACAGCAATTTGAAAAATAAAATATAGACAAAAAAAGTAAAACAAAAACACAAGAACCTCAAGATTAATGCACATAAGACGTTTTAAATGATCACTTAGTGATAACTGGCATGATTAAACAGGGAATGCAAAAAGTACCAGACAGAAATTCTGATTCACATTGTCGGCAATGATGAAGTTGGTGAAGAAGAGGAATGATGGCTGCAGAACTGATCATTTGAATAAGAACTATTAGTTAAGGGGAGTTAGCGGCTGAATGCATTGTTTCAGTAAGGAGAGTTACCCGTCTGAATGCATTGTTTCAGTAAGGAGAGTTACCCGTCTGAATGCATTGTTTCAGAAAGGACAGTTACCCGTCTGAATGCATTGTTTCAGTAAGGAGAGTTACCCGTCTGAATGCATTGTTTCAATAAGGAGAGTTACCCGTCTGAATGCATTGTTTCAGTAAGGACAGTTACCCGTCTGAATGCATTGTTTCAATAAGGAGAGTTACCCGTCTGAATGCATTGTTTCAGTAAGGACAGTTACCCGTCTGAATGCATTGTTTCAGAAAGGAGAGTTACCCGTCTGAATGCATTGTTTCAGTAAGGACAGTTACCCGTCTGAATGCATTGTTTCAGAAAGGAGAGTTACCCGTCTGAATGCATTGTTTCAGAAAGGACAGTTACCCGTCTGAATGCATTGTTTCAGAAAGGACAGTTACCCGTCTGAATGCATTGTTTCAGAAAGGACAGTTACCCGTCTGAATGCATTGTTTCAGAAAGGACAGTTACCGTCTGAATGCATTGTTTCAGAAAGGACAGTTACCCGTCTGAATGCATTGTTTCAGAAAGGACAGTTACCCGTCTGAATGCATTGTTTCAGTAAGGACAGTTACCCGTCTGAATGCATTGCTTCAGAAAGGTTTGATGGAGCATTGTGCTTAGTCAAGAGGCACTGCAAGAAAACAAAACAGGAAATATCGGCCCCTTCCCCATCCAACTCACAAACAACCAAGAAAAACTCAAAGCGGTCAGAATTCATTTGATGCACTCTGTCTAACTGAATCAAACTGCAACAAAAAGTTGATTGATCACAGCATGAGAGAGAGTAGGTCTATTCACGAGAGAGTGTGTGTCTGCCTGTTTAGTGTGTGTCTGTGTAGTGTGTGTGTGTCTGTGTAGTGTGTGTCTATCTGTGTAGTGTGTGTCTATCTGTGTAGTGTGTGTGTCTATCTGTGTAGTGTGTGTGTCTATGTGTCTGTCTGTCTGTCCGTCTGTCTGTGTAGTGTGTGTATCTGTCTGTGTAGTGTGTGTAATGTGTGTATCTGTCTGTGTAGCGTGTGTCTGTGTAGTGTGTGTGTGTCTATCTTTTCCTGATTGAGTGTTCTGGTTTCAACGTCACACAGAGAGAAAGTGTTCACATTGTTCAGGCCAGCCATGGAGTGCCATCCTTTAGGTCTAATTATCCTGATGCCACAGCGTGAGCTGTGATTGTACCCAGTCAGGAGGAGAGGGGGTCATGGTGCCACAGTGTGAACTGGAGGAGGAGAGGGGGATGAGATTGAAAAGAGGAAGAGGGATTGGCACATGACAGGAACATTTGGTTAGATTGTTTGTCAAGCAACACTGCATATGGAGAAGGAGGAGAGAGGAGGTGGAGAAGGAGAGAGGAGGAAGTGGAGGAGGAGGAGGTGGAGAAGGAGAAGGAAGAGGAGAGAGGTATACTGTGCTTGACCCCCCCCCCCCCCCTCGGAAGGTTAAACACCAGACTCTGGCTGGTCCCCACCTCTCTCATCAGATTGTGGGACTCATTAGTGTGGAGTGGTACCGCATTGTGTATGTGTGAGCGTGCGTGCGCGCCTGCGTCCGTGTGCGCACGCGCGCGTGTGTGTGTGTATGCATGCACATATACGTCGGGCCTGCCAGTAATGACAGATGCGGGGCAGTAGCTTTGACTGACAGGTGTAAGTGTGGTGTGGTTGGGTAATAGCCCACTGAGCAATCCCAATAACCCTGCAGGTGAGCTACTTTATTCAGTCACACAAAGACCACATGGCTCTGGATAGCTGTTAATGGCTCCTGATTGATGGACCAATCACACAGCACAGACCCAAATGGTTTACAGAACCAAAAGGGACAGAGACACAAATGGGCGATAGGCCATTTCTATTCTGCCTCACAAGACCTGAAGGAGAGCTGGGCCAGTAACACAAGGCCTGAAGGAGAGCTGGGCCAGTATCACAAGGCCTGAAGGAGAGCTGGGCCAGTAACACAAGACCTGAAGGAGAGCTGGGCCAGTAACACAAGGCCTGAAGGAGAGCTGGGCCAGTAACACAAGGCCTGAAGGAGAGCTGGGCCAGTAACACAAGGCCTGAAGGAGAGCTGGGCCAGTAACACAAGGCCTGAAGGAGAGCTGGGCCAGTAACACAAGGCCTGAAGGAGAGCTGGGCCAGTAACACAAGGCCTGAAGGAGAGCTGGGCCAGTAACACAAGGCCTGAAGGAGAGCTGGGCCAGTAACACAAGGCCTGAAGGAGAGCTGGGCCAGTAACACAAGGCCAGAGGTGAGAACAGCACAGGCAACATGAACATATGATGGGGTATAAGAATGCTCATATTCATATTCCATTTGAAGACTCATTTTACCATTCCTAATGAACATGGACCTTGTTCTGGTCTGTGTGACCAGCTACCCAGCCAACCAGCCAACCATCCAGCTACCCAGCCAACCAGCCAGCTACACAGCCAACCAGCCAGCTACCCAGCCAACTACCCAGCTACCCAGCCAACCAGCCAGCTACCCAGCCAACCAGCCAGCCAGCTACCCAGCCAACCAGACAGCCAGCTACCCAGCCAACTACCCAGCTACCCAGCCAACCAGCCAGCTACCCAGCCAACCAGCCAGCCAGCTACCCAGCCAACCAGACAGCCAGCTACCCAGCCAACCAGCCTGCTACCCAGCCAACCATTCAGCCAGCAGCCTTTCCATGTGAATTACTGTGAGTCCCTGTGCGCTGCCTCTTATTAGAAACCTCAGTCATGAGGCTTTAGGGAGGCCTCTAATTGATTGGCTTGGAGAAATGCAGGGCTAGCCACAGTCCCTCTGCGTGCGTGTGTGTGTGTGTGTGTGTGTGTGTGTGTGTGTGTGTGTGTGTGTGTGTGTGTGTGTGTGTGTGTGTGTGTGTGTGTGTGTGTGTGTTGTAGCAGGACGTGGGGTGGGAACTGGGGAAGTATGAAAATACTTGTTCTGGGTCAGGGTATTCACTCTCTGATGGATGTGACAGTCCTCTATGACAGTCTTTTATGACAGTCCTCTATGACAGTCCTCTATGACAGTCCTCTATGACAGTCCTCTATGACAGTCCTCTATGACAGTCCTCTATGTGTATGGCGTGTCACTGGATCACATGACATTTGACATACAGAAACAAGATTTAACCTTGATTCATAAAGATCAACAGAATCATAGCGATAAAACACAATGTATTGTATGATTGATTAATGAATTACAGTACAAGACAGGTCATTCAGCTGCCTAGAGACAGACAGGTAAATAATGGTTACTCTGTTACTTTGTCTGTGCCTCAAATACCACCCTATTCCCTCTCTCTGGGATGCATCCTTCGACACAAGTACCCGCTCTCAGATAAGGATTTGTACTGAACTGTAGACACACTTGTACATAACACACAGAGGTCAAGCCTGCCGTGTTGTCCAACGGCTCCAAACATGTCAGATTGGTAACATCTGTAACAAAACCTCAGTTAATTCATTGTGTTTCCTTTGTATTCCAGTGTCAGTCCGTCTCCCTTTGGAAAAACGTGTGAGTTGCTCAGACACAACATGGATTTCTACTTTGATAAATGTTACAGTAACTGTTTCTTTTCTGTTTTTTCTTCCGCTCTTGTTCGGCAGTGTGTGTTTCTCATGTCTCAAAAAACGTCACGTTACCAAAACAACCACCAAAGCCAATATTACAAGCATGAAAATAGAGGTAAAAAATAATTAGCTATGACAACAATAACAACAATAACAACAATAACAACCATAACAATAATGATAATGATAATCATGGATAAAGATAGCAATAAATATGGTGGAGAAGTTACATGTGGGTAGGTGTGGTGGAGGGGGACACTGTGGGCACCAATTATAGAGAGAGAGAATGAAGAAGGGAACGAGGGATGGGGGGAAAGAGAGAGGAAGAGTGAAGGGGTGGGCTAGCGCACTTAAAGTGGCTGATTGATTGATTGCTGAACCTCCATTCTGTTGTGTCCCTCCCTGTTTCTCTCCACATAGAGAGAGGTTGGGTATGCAGGGGGGACAGAGGACAGACAAGAGTAACTGTTATCCTGAGTGTCCTTGTACACCACTGGGTCCTCATTGTCCTCACAAGGCTGTCCTCTTTTATGTCCTAAACCATGATATGTTCAGCTAAACCATGATATATAGCTACAGCTATAATTTTGCACGCCCAATTTTTCAGTTTTTGATTTGTTAAAAAAGTTTGAAATATCCAATAAATGTCGTTCCACTTCATGATTGTGTCCCACTTGTTGTTGATTCTTCACAAAAAAATACAGTTTTATATCTTTATGTTTGAAGCCTGAAATGTGGCAAAAGGTCGCAAAGTTCAAGGGGGCCGAATACTTTCGCAAGGCACTGTAGTAGTGTCCTCATAAACCTCAGTGGCCATATTAAACCTCAGTGTGTAATAACTGCTGTACAGTGATAGAGAGAATGAACCATATTTAGAGTGGGGGGTAGGGGGCAGGGGGTAGGGGGCAGGGGGGACAATGGGGGTAGGGGGCATTTTTTTATTTTTATACTTCCATTCTGGACTTAAACCATATGGGTGAATTCCCCCCATACCACTGTTCCTACATCCACCCAACACC
Organism: Oncorhynchus kisutch; assembly: GCF_002021735.2. Classification (NCBI taxonomy): domain Eukaryota; kingdom Metazoa; phylum Chordata; class Actinopteri; order Salmoniformes; family Salmonidae; genus Oncorhynchus; species Oncorhynchus kisutch. The sequence goes on from NC_034199.2 coordinate 38,188,035, forward strand.
CATCCGCTGTCCAACCACCCACTCAAACTGCCAACGGTGTCAAAGACCAAAGACTAGAATGACTAGAGGGGCGGAGAGGGGGAGGAGTTGGAGGACAGCTACAGCAGCCAGCTATGTGCTGTAGATCTGGAGCTGAGGGACCATAGGAGGAAGGAGGTCTGAGCAGGCCCCCAGTATTCAGTCTATGAGTGTCAGTTAGGGGCCTGACTCAAGACCCAACATCGAAATCAGGACAAGTGCTCAGCATGTGGGTGTGGTTGAGACATTAGGGAGAGTAGTCATTGGACTGAGCAGATGAGAGCCGGCCCTCTTGGGTAAAGCTGAATTTTGGGATTGGCTCAATTCAAGAGTGGTGTTGATGTGGCGAGTTCCTCTTGTGGACAGGGGTGAGATGTGTGTGTTTGCTTTTCTCTCTGTCTATTGGTTCAGTGAACATACTATTCTAACTGTTCCACATGGCTGCTCTTTCATGGCACATCCCTGTTGCTGAGGTAACAAATTGTATTTTCACTGAAATCCCTCTTTGACGAGCCCTCAGGATCGCTTCTGTCTGTTTATATTTGTGTGTGTGTGTCAGTGAGTCTCTCATTGTCTCATCTATGCCTCTCTTCCCCTCTCCCAGTGTTTTGTTCCTATTCCCTCTCTCTCTCTCTCTCTCTCTCTCTCTCTCTCTCTCTCTCTCTCTCTCTCTCTCTCTCTCTCTCTCTCTCTCTCTCTCTCTCTCTCTCTCTCTCTCTCTCTCTCTCTCTCTCTCTCTCTCTCTCTCTCTCTCTCTCTCTCTCTCTCTCTCTCTCTCTCTCTCTCTCTCTCTCTCTATGTCTCTCTCTCTCTCTCTCTCTCTCTCTATGTCTCTCTATGTCTCTCATGTCTCTCCGTCTCTCTGTCTCTCTGTCTCTCATGTCTCCGCCCATCTCTTCCAGTGTCTCATCTAGTCTCTGGGTCTCTATCTCTGGAAGTCAGCCTGTTCTCTGGGACTGGATGAGGAGCTACTAGGGGGCAGGGAGCTGGCTCGGCCCCCACCCAGACCATGAGAATGCCCCTTGTCCTTGCTCTCCTCCATGGCTCCCATACTGGTCACTGAAGACTGGCCTGGGGCTGGGGCCAGGGAAGAGGCTGACCCTGCTGCGTTGCTCTCTCTCTCCCCTCCTTCCCTCTCAGTAGTGGGGTACATCTCCTCGTGACCATCCTCACTGGACTCAGGGTCTTCTGAGCTGGAGAGGAGCTCCTCGTCTCTGTATTCGCTGACGTCCACGCCACCAGCCCCCTCCCCCAGCTCCTTCAGCCGGCCGTGGTGCTTGACATGGTAGCGCTGGTTCTGGAAGAACTTGATGATGGTGTGTTTGGGCAGGTCCAGCTGGGCTGACAGGGTATGGATGGCTTCCTGGTCGGGGTACAGACCCACGTCTTGGATGAAGCTCTGCAGGATGCCCAGGGCTTCTAGAGAGATCTTAGTGCGCGACCGAGGCTTCTTAACGACCATGGAACCACCGACTCCTGGGCCGCCCGTGCAGCCACCCCCACCACCACCTCTTTCAACGTTCTGTGACCCTTCCTCGTTACCCTGGGCGGGCACAGGGTCCTCGCGCATGGGGGAGTGGTGCTTCAGGGGCTGTGGGAGTTGCCTGTGCAGCGCCTGGTGAGAAAAACAGTACAACTGATTAGTGGGGATCAGTGACCCCTCATCAAAGCTACAGAGTAGAGAGCCATTCCACATGTGTCAGGGGTCTTTCAACAAGAAGTTCAACTAGGTAACAACAGCGATGCCCATTGGCTGAGCCATGTTTAACAGCGGTGCTCATTGGCTGAGGCCAGGACAGAGCCAGTCAGTGCTTCATAGCTTAGATACCATCGCAGATGGACAATATTATAGCTACCTTTGACCTATGACCTGGATGTAAGTTTAGCAGGTAGTAAAACTACAACCACCTTCTCTGCCATCAATCACGGACCATCATCACTGTTTAACCAGACAGGGCCAGAACATAACCCGCTGAGGTAGAGAGGGACGTGTCTCTAGTCTCCTCTCTGGTTGGAGTTACGCAAATACCCACTGATCATTAACAACACTGGGGGAGATGGGCACTAGAGGAAGGATTAGGTGGTAGACTGGGGGAAGACAGTAAAGAGGAAGAGTGAGGGGGCGGAGGGGTGAGAAGAGGAGCAGAGGAGAGGTCAAGGAGGGGGGGTGATTACAGCCAGACCAGGGGAGTCAGTGGGATTAGAGACAGTGTTGTGGTCCAGTTGTCTTGTGAGATGGTAGAGGAGTGTCAGAGAGCCAGGATGCTACTACATACTGTAGCTCTGTCCCGCTGGTTTCCCAACCCGGGCCCCTGCTCAGTCACTGTGACTCTGCTCTGGAACTCTAAACTAGAAATATGTGGTGCATTAAAATGAAAGGACCCACATAAAGATAATAGCCATTCTCTTTTCTCTCTCCCTCAATAATAACAGGGTATTACTTAAATAATATTGAGGGCAAGCCAGACCATCAAATTGTTCAGATTTCACATGTGGGGGCTGTTTGAGGGTAGCGATTTACAGGAAGAGTGTGGGTTGGGTGATTTACAGGAATAGTATGGATTGGGTGATTTACAGGAAGAGTGTAGATTGGGTGATTTACAGGAAGAGTGTGGGTTGGGTGATTTACAGGAATAGTATGGATTGGGTGATTTACAGGAAGAGTGTAGATTGGGTGATTTACAGGAAGATTGTAGGTTGGGTGATTTACAGGAAGAGTGTAGGTTGGGTGATTTACAGGAAGATTGTAGGTTGGGTGATTTACAGGAAGAGTGTAGGTTGGGTGATTTACAGTGTAGGTTGGGTGATTTACAGGAAGCATGTAGGTTGGGTGATTTACAGGAAGAGTGTAGATTGGGTGATTTACAGGAAGAGTGTAGATTGGGTGATTTACAGGAAGAGTGTAGATTGGGTGATTTACAGGAAGATTGTAGGTTGGGTGATTTACAGGAAGATTGTAGGTTGGGTGATTTACAAGAAGAGTGTAGGTTGGGTGATTTACAGGAAGATTGTAGGTTGGGTGATTTACAGGAAGAGTGTAGGTTGGGTGATTTACAAGAAGAGTGTAGGTTGGGTGATTTACAGGAAGATTGTAGGTTGGGTGATTTACAGGAAGAGTGTAGGTTGGGTGATTTACAAGAAGAGTGTAGGTTGGGTGATTTACAGGAAGAGTGTAGGTTGGGTGATTTACAGGAAGAGTGTAGGTTGGACCACACACTCCTCACAACCTCGCAACCCCCCCACAGAGATATTGAAACACTTAATATCTAAATTGATAGTGAAACATCGGGGAGATACAAGCCCTTCCCTCTTCCACAACCAGGAACAAACACACACTCACAAATAGACACCAGACAGTCATTTCTTTACTCCTCTCACAGACTGATTCACAGACACAGAGGCCTGGTCTCCTTCATGCACTAATGATGATATTTGTGGCAACAGGAGAGAGCCTAGCCAAACACACGAGGGGTATGGGCTCTGGATTAAGGAACCACCAGTCAGCCCAACCACCATTCTCTCATGAAGAGAGTCAGTGCCAAGCCAACACGACTCCAACCCCCAATCCTGCTAAGCGATGAAACCCCCTTCCCTCCCCTCTGTCCTCTATCATTTCACCCTTCCAGTTAAGCCGCTACCCCTCCAATCCATCAATTTCTGTACCCTCTACCCCTTCATCCCGCCAGCTGAGCCTCTACCCCTCCACCAACCTCTCCGTTAGGATACTGTAAACATCAGTCCCTTTACAGCTACACAGTACTGTAAACATCAGTCCCTTTACAGCTACACAGTACTGTAAACATCAGTCCCTTTACAGCTACACAGTACTGTAAACATCAGTCCCTTTACAGCTACACAGTACTGTAAACATCAGTCCCTTTACAGCTACACAGTACTGTAAACATCAGTCACTTTACAGCTACACAGTACTGTAAACATCAGTCACTTTACAGCTACACAGTACTGTAAACATCAGTCCCTTTACAGCTACACAGTACTGTAAACATCAGTCCCTTTACAGCTACACAGTACTGTAAACATCAGTCACTTTACAGCTACACAGTACTGTAAACATCAGTCCCTTTACAGCTACACAGTACTGTAAACATCAGTCCCTTTACAGCTACACAGTACTGTAAACATCAGTCCCTTTACAGCTACACAGTACTGTAAACATCAGTCCCTTTACAGCTACACAGTACTGTAAACATCAGTCCCTTTACAGCTACACAGTACTGTAAACATCAGTCCCTTTACAGCTACACAGTACTGTAAACATCAGTCCCTTTACAGCTACACAGTACTGTAAACATCAGTCCCTTTACAGCTACACAGTACTGTAAACATCATTCCCTTTACAGCTACACAGTACTGTAAACTCTGGATGGAAGTTGTTCTCCACGTGGCATAATTCAATATTCTTCCATTTTCTCTCTTGTTTTTTTTCCCCTTCTTTCAGTTGCGA
>NC_034199.2:38197517-38226905 GCF_002021735.2 Oncorhynchus kisutch
GCAGTATGAGAGATCTCCAGTGTCGATCAGTTCTTCCCTAGGTTGGTATTTGGGGCAGATACACACTGACGGTCTGATACAACAGCCTGGGGAAGAGGGTCATGACCTCTGACCGACCCCAGCCACATCACAAGGACAGAAGGAAGTAGAAAGGTATTCCATCCAATAATGACTCTGGCTGGCATTGGAGAAAGTCAATTTAATCAGCAAGGCTGGACTACTGTACCTCTGTGTATGATGCTATATGCATAGGTGTCTAAACATCTTTTTGGTATGGATCATTATTTGTGGATCCCTGTTGTTATGAATATGTGACTGGGGTCTCTGTTCTCTACCCCACATTGATGTTGTCTCATATGTATGTATCGATTGTATTATCTTTCCTGCTCAAATAATTTCTTATTTTAAATTGTTTTAATAAAAATAAATAGTGCTATGCTGTATAAAACTCTGTACTCACATAGAGATGGACAGTGCAGACCCATAGCACTAAGGTTAGTACGCAGGCTAGGTTCATCTGATCCATAGCACTAAGGTTAGTATGCAGGCTAGGTTCATCTGATCCATAGCACTAAGGTTAGCATGCAGGCTAGGTTCATCTGATCCATAGCACTAAGGTTAGCATGCAGGCTAGGTTCATCTGATCCATAGCACTAAGGTTAGTACGCAGGCTAGGTTCATCTGATCCATAGCACTGAGGTTAGTATGCAGGCTAGGTTCATCTGATCCATAGCACTGAGGTTAGTATGCAGGCTAGGTTCATCTGATCCATAGCACTAAGGTTAGCATGCAGGCTAGGTTCATCTGATCCATAGCACTAAGGTTAGCATGCAGGCTAGGTTCATCTGATCCATAGCACTAAGGTTAGCATGCAGGCTAGGTTCATCTGATCCATAGCACTAAGGTTAGCATGCAGGCTAGGTTCATCTGATCCATAGCACTAAGGTTAGCATGCAGGCTCGGTTCATCTGATCCTAGATGGGCTGGTCTCACCTGTGGGTCTTGGGGCAGGTGTAGTACAGTGTGGACTCTCTCACTGTGGTGGTGCCTTGACTCCTCTTCATACACCATGTCCCTCTCTGTCTGGGACAGGGTCAGGAACCTCCGGATGGTACACAGGTTCTCCCACAGAGTACGGTTCTCTGGGCTAGGGTTCTCCTTCCACCGCAGCAACTCACACAGCCAGCCCTGAGATAGGGAGGGAGGGAGGGAGGGAGGGAGGGAGGGAGGGAGGGAGGGAGGGAGGGAGGGAGGGAGGGAGGGAGGGAGGGAGGGAGGGAGGGAGGGAGGGAGGGAGGGAGGGAGGGAGGAGGGAGGGAGGGAGGGAGGGAGGGGAGAGAGAGACGGAGAAGATGTGATTATCTCTGCTAGAATGGGCCAGTCTGACACCAGCTGTTGTGTGCATCCAGACTCTACCAGCATGCAGTGTTAATAACCTGATCAGGTCTCCACCTCTCTCATCATCCCTCTCTCCTCTCAGCTGCAGCAGATGGGTGCAGTGAGCCATTACCCCCAGCCCAGCCTAGCCCAGCCAGCCCCGGACCCCCCGACCCCTGAACCTGGGAGACACAGCTTGATCACCACACAACCTGCCACTCTGCCACAAACACACACACGCACGTAGACACACACACAACAGTGTCACTGCTGTAGATATCCATTCTCACTGAGTGACTCACATGCTGCAGCACCATCTCTTCATGTGCTCTAAACAGTGTGTGTGTGTGTGTGGATGGGGGGGGGGGGGTTGAGAGATATGCAGGACAGGTATCACATGTAATTTCCCAGCAGTATGAGAGATCTCCAGTGTCGATCAGTTATTCCCTAGGTTGGTATTTGGCTCAGATACTGACTGACTGTCTGTCTGTCTGTCTGTCTGTCTGGTATTGCTTATCTACTGCTGTGGAAGTTAACTGACAGTCTGACACAACAGCCTGAGGAAGAAGGTCATCCCACCCACATCACAGGGACAGGAGGAGGTAGAGAAACTACCCATAACCACCTGACAAGGGCCAGATATGTTTCCATTCCCTTAATGGTTAAGGTTAGGATTTGGAGTTGGGTAATGGGATCCTAGATGTTAAGGGCCACTTCTACCTCAAGCAGAGGGACACACTATGGCACCATAGTTGGGAACATTGTAGCAGGATAGGAACAATGTCATGGGTCAAACAGGCCTCTCACCTGGCTCTTGTTGGCAGCCACCTTGGCGAACAGCGCCTGAGACACCTTGGCCCTCTTCATCTCCTGCTGGATCTCATCATAGATACCTGACGTGATGTTGACCAGAGACTCCAGCTTCAGGGGCAGGTCTGGGTTGGGGCCTGGTGGCTTGGGCTGAAGGGGAGGAGGGATAGGGACCGGGGAGAGAGGGTCCACAGAGAAAACAGTTATCTAACCATGAGTTACCAGAGTTTGCCTGTGTGGGTAACACTGCCAACTCCAGTCCACATGTTGGCACACCAAGGACCAAAGGATTTAAACTAAGCATGATGGGTAATCTGTTGATGATCAGTTTACGTTTGTTTTTTTTACACACATTATACACATAGATGTACATGTTTCTGACATGGAGAATGTATACAGATTAAAAGTCATTAAGTCATTCTCTCTCCTCTCCTTTGTACTCTAATCTATGTTTGCATTACACTGTCTTTAATCTCATTATGTTCTCTTCGAAGACTTTGAAGTTATCTGTGCAGGTCCAGACTAGTAATCTGGCGTTCCCAAGTATAAACTATGGCATCAAGATAAATATGTACAGACATAATAATGATGATGCCGAACAGAGAGAATGCGTGTTTGCCCTGGTATGGCATCATAGTATGTTATCTGTGATGGTCCTATAAGGCTGTGTGGGGTTGGGAAGTATAACAAAACCAAGTGTCCCTCTCTCTAGCGCATGTTACTATGACAACAGGTTAAAGGCTGTTTCTTTAGTGTAAACATGTGAAGAGAGGTACAGAACTCTTTCTTTAGAGTCAGTACTCAATTACCAAAATATACTGCATGTACCGTAGCTACAACAGGAAGTAGCGATGGTCATGTACTTTGGGACTACTCCATTGATTCCACAGTGCCATGCAAGCTAAACAAATCATAGCCAGTATTTAACATAAGTAATTCAGCCATTTCTGACCAAAAGGAATTCTGTATGAGGTACATTCTGTGAGCGAGTCAAAAGCGATTGTGGATGAATACACGGCTCACCACAGAGGAGGCTTTGGTCTTGTTTTTCCAGATAGCAGCCCAGGCATCAGGAGTGAGCTGTTCGTCCAGACCTCTCTCCCACACCTTCTGCATGAGGTGGTATGGGACATGGTTAGTGATGGTCGGTCTAAATAGATCCTGTCAAACGTTTACACACGTTACCACTTCTTCAGCCACAACTACAACGTTTACACACGTTACCACTTCTTCAGCCACAACTACAACGTTTACACACGTTACCACTTCTTCAGCCACAACTACAACGTTTACACACGTTACCACTTCTTCAGCCACAACTACAACGTTTACACACGTTACCACTTCTTCAGCCACAACTACAACGTTTACACACGTTACCACTTCTTCAGCCACAACTACAACGTTTACACACGTTACCACTTCTTCAGCCACAACTACAACGTTTACACACGTTACCACTTCTTCAGCCACAACTACAACATACATAGAAACAATCAATGGAAAGTATTTTAATGTATTTAAGTGCCTTTACTTAGATACAGATAGATCAGAGTGGTTAGTACTGTCCCCTTTCCATTTTCTAACCTTGACTTGAGAGACCCTCTGGTGTAGAACACAGACACACCACCCCTAATAGCACAGACACACCAACCAATACTAACATCACAGACACACCAACCAATACTAACAGCACAGACACATCAATACTAACATCACAGACACACCAACCAATACTAACATCACAGACACACCACCCCTAAGATCACAGACACACCAATACTAACATCACAGACACACCAATCAATACTAACATCACAGACACTCCAACCAATACTAACATCACAGACACACCAACCAATGCTAACATCACAGAAACACCAATACTAACATCACAGACACAACAGCCAATACTAACATCACAGACACACCAATACTAACATCACAGACACTCCAACACGAACATCAAAGACACACCAACCAATACTAACATCACAGACACACCAACCAATACTAACCTCACAGACACACCACTACTAACATCACAGACACACCAACCAATACTAACATCACAGACACACCAACCAATACTAACATCACAGACACACCAACCAATACTAACATCACAGACACACCAACCAATACTAACATCACAGACACTCCAACACGAACATCAAAGACACACCAACCAATACTAACATCACAGACACACCAACCAATACTAACATCACAGACACACCAACCAATACTAACATCACAGACACACCAACCACTACTAACATCACAGACACATCAATACTAACATCACAGACACATCAATACTAACATCACAGACACACCAACCAATACTAACATCACAGACACACCAACCAATACTAACATCACAGACACACCAACCAATACTAACATCACAGACACACCAACCAATACTAACATCACAGACACACCAACCAACACTAACATCACAGACACACCAATACTAACATCACAGACACACCAATACTAACATCACAGACACACCAATACTAACATCACAGACACACCAACCAATACTAACATCACAGACACACCAACCAATACTAACATCACAGACACACCAACCAATACTAACATCACAGACACACCAACCAATACTAACATCACAGACACACCAACCAATACTAACATCACAGACACACCAACCAATACTAACATCACAGACACACCAACCAATACTAACATCACAGACACACCAACCAACACTAACATCACAGACACATCAATACTAACATCACAGACACATCAATACTAACATCACAGACACACCAATACTAACATCACAGACACATCAATACTAACATCACAGACACACCAATACTAACATCACATACACACCAATACAACATCACTAACATCACAGACACACCAACCAATACTACCATCACAGACACACCAAACAAAACTAACATCACAGACACACCAACCAATACTAACATCAGAGACACAACAATACCAACATCACAGACACAACAATACCAACATCACAGACACACCAATCAATACTAACACCACAGACACACCAACCAATACTAACATCACATACACAACAATACCAACATCACAGACACACCAACCAATACTAACACCACAGACACACCAACCAATACTAACACCACAGACACACCAACACTAACACCACAGACACACCAACCAATACTAACATCACAGACACAACAATACCAACATCACAGACACACCAACCAATACTAACACCACAGACACACCAACCAATACTAACATCACAGACACAACAATACTAACATCACAGACATACCAACCAATACTAACACCACAGAAACACCAACACTAACACCACAGACACACCAACCAATACTAACATCACAGACACCAACCAAAGCAAACTCAAAGAAAACTTTCCAACATCCATACGAAAACTAAAACACGTAAGACAACCTGATCCATCAATGAGGCACAAATACAGACAGACATCACACAGTCAACCAGACACACACAGGCCCTGCTGTAGGGGAGTTTTGTGGAGAGTGTCTACAGTAGTTTTGGGGATCGGTGGGTGGTGGGTGGAGGGCGGGGTACCTGAGAGAGGCGGGGGCCCCCAGGGCTGGAGGTAGGGGTAGGGGGCAGGCCGACAGAGGGGTTGATGCTGCGCTCACGCTCCTCCTGGTAAATACGGTCTCTCTCGCCCTCAGGGAGGATGAGGAAGTTCTGCATGGCTTTGAGGTTGACCAGCAGGGACTGAGAGGCAGAGCGAGGGTCCTCCTCCTTCCGCAGAATCTCCGACAGCAGGCCCTGGTGCACACACACGCACACGCACACCCACACACACGCACACACACACACACGCCGCAAACTTATACTTTTAGAATGAGTGGCTTGCAGCTTGTATACACACACTGTACTCACTCGCACGTACACACAAGCATGCAGACACACACACACCCTTCACCCGCTCTAAAGCTGCAACCTCCCACCCCTCATGTGGGCTCCATATTGGCTCTAATGGGGTGTGTGTGAATGCAGCAGGTGTGTGTACTGCTGGGAGGGCGGAGGAGGAAACTGAACTGGAACGTGGGAACACAGCAAGCTGTCACCCCAGATTACCTCACTCATAACACTATACAGAGGGATGAAACTGTCTGAAACCCAGAGGAGAAACCAAATCAGAAAATATTGCTGCTAATTTGTCTCAAAGTCATCCCAATAATCCAAATAGAATGCTATTGTATTGAATGGGACATCAGCCTTGATATTCCTTCCATCATCTCACCCTGTGTCTTCAGTTCTTCAGGCTTCCCTGCCCTGCCCTGTGTGTGGCTAAACACTTTGTGGGTTTTCTGCCCTGTGTTCTGTTAAAGGCCATCCAAGTCTGGTTACCTGTGTTCTGTTAGTCTGGTTACCTGTGTTCTGTTAGTCTGGTTACCTGTGTTCTGTTAGTCTGGTTACCTGTGTTCTGTTAGTCTGGTTACCTGTGTTCTGTTAGTCTGGTTACCTGTGTTCTGTTAGTCTGGTTACCTGTGTTCTGTTAACTGTATTACCTGTGTTCTGTTAGTCTGGTTACCTGTTTTCTGTTAGTCTGGTTACCTGTGTTCTGTTAGTCTGGTTACCTGTGTTCTGTTAGTCTGGTTACCTGTGTTCTGTTAACTTGTGTTCTGTTAGTCTGGTTACCTGTGTTCTGTTAGTCTGGTTACCTGTGTTCTGTTGAAGGCCACGCGGGCGAACACAGCCTGTGAGACGCTGGCCCTCTTCAGTTCCTCCCTGACGTGCTGGTAGATATCAATGGAGACCTCCGCAGCAGACGGGTTGCTCCCAGGGTCCCCAGGGGCCCCTGCCTTGGAATGGCGAGGGATGGGAGGGTGGTTGAGGAAATGCTGGTTTAGGGCCTGTGGATGCTGGTGGGCTAGCAGGCGGCTAACAGCTAGCTGCTGGTTGATGAGGTGAGCCATGGCTAGCTGCTGTCGAACCAGCTGAGGGCTGAGCTGGGGGGAGAGAAGCCCGCCTGGGCCGAGGAGAGGTTGGAGGGAGGTTGGAGGGCCGGGAGGGGGGACCTGGACACGTAGAGGGGGGCTGTTGTGGTGCTGGCCATGGGGCGAGGGGGGGTGTTGTTGTTGGGATTGTTGTTGTTGTTGGGAGGGTTGGGAGGGGGGGTCCCCGGAGCCACCCTTGAGGAGAGCACCTCCACCCCCTCTGAGGTGGCTGAGCTGGATCAGGCTGGCCAGGTGGGGAGGGGGACGCTGGCCCAGGACATAGAAGTCTGCCAGGCTGTCTCTCTCTACTGGGGAAGGGAAAGGAAGGTGGGGGAGGGGGAGATGAGTGTGGTGCTTCTCTAACACCACGGGACAAATCCTAACTTCAGTTAACCATAGAAACAGTACAAACAGTAGATTCGTCACCTTTGATTTCAGAATGTTCTCTTCCTGGCCACATCTTCTCCTGATAGTCTCCTAGGAAATGAGAGAGAGAGATAGGGTGAGATGCAAAACACTTCAGAAAACACACATATACACATTCCTCTCCTCTACACCTATCTGCACTCCTCAACTATGACTGACAGGACAGCCAGCCAACGGGAGATCACCCATTCCTCTCCTCTACACCTATCTGCACTCCTCAACTATGACTGACAGGACAGCCAGCCAACGGGAGATCACCCATTCCTCTCCTCTACACCTATCTGCACTCCTCAACTATGATTGACAGGACAGCTAATCTTGGTTGCGAAAGTTGTCACTGCCTGAATCTGTCCACGAGAGATTACTCTCTGGGTCCACATCAGGAGGCTAGCGAGCGATCAGCATGTGTTTCTCCCTGCCAGGCAGAGGCCAGAACTAATAGTGGAGTGGCTGTGTAACCCAACACTGCATCAACTCACTCTGTCAGACACCCGCTGCCTCCCTCCACATCACTCTATTCTCCTCTGGTCTCTCTGTGTTTGGGGTTCAGGCAGGGTAATAATAGAGCTATGGGGGGATGGGAGTATGTGTGTGTAATGGAGGACAAGGAGGCTGGAGAGGAGAGGAGAAATTGTCCCGTGCAGGCTGTGTAATGGACAGACAGACAGACAGACAGACAGACAGACAGACAGACAGACAGACAGACAGACAGACAGACAGACAGACAGACAGACAGACAGACAGACAGACAGACAGACAGACAGACAGACAGACAGACAGACAGACAGACAGACAGACAGACAGACAGACAGACAGACAGACAGACAGACAGACAGACAGACAGACAGACAGACAGAAGTGCGGTGGGGACATTGGTCTGTGTTGGACTGTAAAGCAGGCCTGTGTTGTACTGTAGGACCCCCTGTGGTTGTGGTTACACTGATGAGTCTGTGTGAAGGGGATGTCAGTTAACAGGCAACACTGAAGAGTCTGTGTGACAGACTGTCAGACACCAGCGAGGGGTCAGCCCAGGACAGAACTGGGAATGGCCATTGGCCGCTAAGAGGCTGTCACTCAAATGGCTTGCCCAAATAAAGTACATGATAATCATTGTCTGTTTTAGGTTAGAGAAGGATAGGAGATAGGGGGTTGATATAAATGGTGTACAAGAGAAAATGGTCCATGCCAGCTGGAGATCCCAAGGGGTCACAAAAATCACCTTTGATTTTCTTATACTTCTTGTACCAGCGTCCAAACTCCTGGCATTTGGCAGTGGAGACATTGGCATAGTAGGAGCTGTTTACTATCGAGGAAATCATACTCTGGAGAGAGAGAGAGAGAGAGAGAGAGAGAGAGAGAGAGAGAGAGAGAGAGAGAGAGAGAGAGAGAGAGAGAGGGAGAGAGAGAGAGAGGGAGAGGGATAGAGAGGGAGAGAGAGCGAGAGAGAGGTAGAGGGAGAGGGGATTGACTGGAGACAAATTTGCATGGTCGCTCACACACACACGATCATTGAAGAAGACAGACATATATCACCAGAGGAAGCCCCCCATGGAATTAAAACCCCTCAGCAGCCACACATGGCAGAGATCATCCAGACAGCACCACACACTGATGAGGAATAGGCTTAGCCAGACATAAGGGCCCTGTTACCCTGCATTGCCTTAAACCCAGGGCTATCTTCCACCCCAGGAATGAGACTGTCCCACTGGCCTCGGGCTAACTTTCCCTTGTTTCACACATGCATTATTTAACCCAGGACTAATGCTTTGTTTTGGGCAGTATGTAGTCTGTGCAAAAAAAGTTGATGCTGAACCTGCTTAGCAACAGAGGTTGTTAAGCCCCCCACCCACAAATTGTGAGAGAATTTAGCAGATCAGTGTAGTAATGGACTGTTGTGGAGGTTTGATAGGGCTGAAGTATTACCTGTGACAGTGGGCACTCCTTAGCCAGTGTGCTTTGGTTCATCTCCTTGAGAAGCTCCTTAAGAGCGTTCCTCACCGTGGCGTGGTTCCACTGCTCTGACGGAAGATCCTCAATCTTGGCAAAGCTACAGAATGTTAAACGAAATCAGTCACATACTTCCTGTCCTGGGGCTGGTTGCACCTAGCCTGGGTAAACTAGACTGAACACTCCATTCAGGTTGCACCAGCTTTGTGTAAGTTCCTCACTACATCATACTGAATTTTTAAAGTCATAATTCAATAACTAGGGAATTGGAATGCACATTCATACACTATATATACAAAAGTATGTGGACACCCCTTGAAATGAGTAGATTACGCTATTTCAGCCACACCGTTATTGATTGGTGTATAAAATTGCTCACACCGCCATGCAATCTCCATAGACAAACATTGGCAGTAGAATGGCCCGTACTGAAGAGCTCAGTGAATTTCAACATGGCACCGTCATAGGATGCCACCTTTCCAGCAAGTCAGTTTGTCAACTGTCTGCCCTGCTAGAGCTGCCCCCGTCAACTGTATGTACTGTTATTGTGAAGTGGAAATGTCTAGGAGCAACAATGGCTCAGCCGCGAACTGTTCGTCGGGAGCTTCATGAAGTTGGTTTTAATGGCCGAGCAGCCGCACACAAGTGTAAGATCACCATGTGCAATGCCAACTGTTGGCTGGAGTGGTGTAAAGCTCGGCGCCATTGGAAACGCGTTCTTTGGAGTAATGAATCACGTTTCATTTGGTGGAGGAGGAATAATGGTGTGGGGCTTTTTCATGGTTCGGGCCCCTTAGTTCCAGTGAAGGGAAATGTTAACGCTACAACAATAATGTTTACATATCTGGCATTACTCATCTCATATGTATATACTGTATTCTATACTATTCTACGGTATCTCATTCACTTAGTAATGTTTACATATCTGGCATTACTCATCTCATATGTATATACTGTATTCTATACTATTCTACGGTATCTCATTCACTTAGTAATGTTTACATATCTGGCATTACTCATCTCATATGTATATACTGTATTCTATACTATTCTACGGTATCTTTGTCACTTAGTAATGTTTACATATCTGGTATTACTCATCTCATATGTATATACTGTTTTCTATACTATTCTACCGTATCTTAGTCTGTTTCACTCTGCCATCGCTTGTCCATATGTATATAGTCTTAATTCATTCCTACTTAGTGTGTGTGTATTGGGTATACAGTATGTTGTGTAATTTGTTAGATATTACTTGTTAGATATTACTGCACTGTCGGAGCTAGAAGCACAAGCATTTTGCTACACCCACAATAACATCTGCTAATCACATGTATGTGACCAATAACATTTGATTTGATTTTAGTCTGTATAATGACATTCTGTGCTTCCAACTTTGTGGCAACAGTTTGGGGAAGGTCCTTTTCTGTTTCAGCATGACAATGCCCCGTGCACAAAGCAAGGTCCATACAGAAATGGTTTGTCGAGATTGGTGTGGAAGAACTTGACTGGCCTGCACAGAGCCCTGACCTCAACTCCATCAAACACCTTTGGGATGAATTGGAATGCCGACTGCGAGCCAGGACTAATCACCCAACATCAGTTCCTGACCTTAATAATGGTCTTGTGGCTGAATGGAAGCAAGTCCCCACAGCAATGTTCCAACATCTACTGGAAAGCCTTCCCAGAAGAGTGGAGGCTGATATAGCAGCAAAGGGGGGGACCAACTCCATATTAATGCCCATGATTTTGGAATGAGATGTTCGACGAGCAGGTGTCCACATACTTTTGGTCATGTCGAGAATCACATCCAGAGACTGTATTATTCCACAAACCACAAATGTATTTGCCTCAACTCCTATCAGTCACTGAGGGCAATACCGGTTGTCAGGTGAAACCATCACCATGGAGACAGATGTAAACAAAGCTGGATGGTATGCAACAACACAATACCGACCACAATCCACTCATCTGTAGTCTATCTCCATTTATCAGGAACATCTTCACTCACTCTTTGGGAAACTGCAAGTTACTGCAATGAAATCCATCTGCAAGTTACTGCAATGAAATCCATCTGCAAGTTACTGGTATGAAATCCCTCTGCAAGTTACTGGTATGAAATGCCTCTGCAAGTTACTGGTATGAAATCCCTCTGCAAGTTACTGGTATGAAATCCATCTGCAAGTTACTGGTATGAAATGCCTCTGCCAGCTACTGCAATGAAATCCCTCTGCAAGTTACTGCAATGAAATCCCTCTGCAAGTTACTGCAATGAAATCCCTCTGCAAGTTACTGCAATGAAATCCCTCTGCAAGTTACTGCAATGAAATCCCTTTGAGAGAGAAAGACAGATAATAGATACATCTCTGATGCTGGGATCTGGGCTAGCTGTCTCCTTGGATCACTCACAATTTTGATTTTAAACTTAAATGTTCCACTATGGTAAACTGTTGAACTATGAGAATCTATTGTGAAAGTGTAGAATATGCCAAGTTGAGATCAGTCCCCCAAAGGAACTCCATTCTGATTCAGTAACTCCAACTAATTCCAACTTCATTCCAACAGTTGGAATGTGTAGTGTATCTCCAAAATCCATCTATTTCTAAACAGTGAAAAATCCTTTCAATAAATTGTCACTGCGCGCTTATAAGCTGTGTAGCTAAAGCTGTATCTGCTAATCACATTTCATGAAGCTCCCGACAAACAGTTATTGTGCTGATGTTGCTTCCAGAGGAAGTTTGGAACTCGGTTGTGAGTGATTTTTACAAGCTACGAGCTTCAGCACTCAGTGGTCCCGTCCTGTGAGCTTGGTGCTCATAGACATCTTCACTTCACAATAACAGCACTTAAAATTGACTGGGGCAAGTCTAGCAGGGAAGACATTTGATGAACTGACTTGTTGGAAAGGTGGCAAAGGTGGCCCC
This sequence comes from Oncorhynchus kisutch, assembly GCF_002021735.2. Lineage (NCBI taxonomy): Eukaryota > Metazoa > Chordata > Actinopteri > Salmoniformes > Salmonidae > Oncorhynchus > Oncorhynchus kisutch. The sequence goes on from NC_034199.2 coordinate 38,209,984, forward strand.
TACAGTAACACACACACTGGGACACACATACACACACACCTCTGTAGTTGTATGTGGAGAGTGACCATGTGATAGACGTCCAACAGCATGTCAGCCACTGTGGCTTCAGGAGCGTCTGTTAGGAAGTGGATGGGCAGAGGGTTCCAATGGCCCACCTTGATGATGCCTGAGAGAGAGAGAGAGAGAGAGAGAGAGAGAGAGAGAGAGAGAGAGAGAGAGAGAGAGAGAGAGAGAGAGAGAGAGAGCGAGAGAGAGAGAGAGAGAGAGAGAGAGACAGACAGGTAATATAGAGGTCAACATTACACACAGGTAATATAGAGGTCAACTTTACACACAGGTAATATAGAGGTCAACTTTACACACAGGTAATATAGAGGGCAACTTTACACACAGGTAATATAGAGGGCAACTTTACACACAGGTAATATAGAGCTCAACTTTACACACGGGTAATATAGAGCTCAACTTTACACACAGGTAATATAGAGCTCAACTTTACACACAGGTAATATAGAGCTCAACTTTACACACAGGTAATATAGAGGTAAACTTCACACACAGGTAATATGGAGAGGTAGATTCTGACATTTATCCACGTTTCTCCGAACGTCAAATTTCGATTTGTAAGTTTTTGATTGATTGATTGATTGATTGAAGCATTCAGTCCCGATGTTTAAGTTAAGGGTTTAGGTTTGTGATATGGTTCAGTCCCGATGGTTAAGTTAAGGGTTAAGGTTTGTGATACGGTTCAGTCCTGAATGGTTAAGTTAAGGGTTAAGGTTTGTGATAGGGCTCAGTCCCGATGGTTAAGTTAAGGGTTAAGGTTTGTGATATGGTTCAGTCCTGAATGGTTAAGTTAAGGTATAAGGTTTGTGATAGGGTTCAGTCCTGAATGGTTAAGTTAAGGGTTAAGGTTTGTGATAGGGTAAAAAAATGTCAACCTTGGGATTGAACACTCAACCTTTGATCCGGAGTCATGTGATTATTGATGGTAATAATGCTCACTGTTGCCCCTAGTGGACGGTTTTTAGGGCATTTCCCAATATCCTCAGGACATGTACAGAAATGGTCAAGTCCATTTCAAGTCAATCTTGAGCGATCTGTGCTAACAATGTGCCAGTTGGCACATGACTCCCTATCGGTCTGTCCGTCTGAGTGTGTGAACGTGTGTGTTTGCTGTCTGTGTTTGTGTTTACGTGCCCATGGATATCTGTCAAGGTGTGTGTGTGTGTATGTGTGTGAAGGTCTTTCTCTCCCAGTGTAGCAGTTCATACAGCAAGGCTGTAAAGCAGACAGAGGGAACAACAGATAAAACCGTATCTAATAGAATCTTATCAGCTATGGAAGAGACAACCAACCAGCTAGCCCAACCCCCCCCCCCTCACACACACACACACACACACACACACACACACACACACACACACACACACACACACACACACACACACACACACACCTTGTCTGCCACTAGTCTTTTATAGCAGGGGAGAAGAGCAGAAGACGTCAACGCAGCAGACAGACAAGACAGTGTGTGAGGGGGTAACTCGTCAACCCACTCACTAATACCTGCAATAAAACAGGTCAATGATTGTTTGATCAACCCAAATTGAAGGGCGTAAAAGAGGCGCTCGTTGTGTGAGGGATGGGTGGGATGGGTTGGGCTAACAGGGTGATAAGAGGTAACTTTTCTATAGAATAGATTTGTCAGCATTGGGAGAGATCCCCTAACCCCTGCCACCACTAATCCAGTGGTGCAGGCTTTAGTTACAGCCCAGCCTTAAAACACAAAAAATGACCTGCAGTATAATTGACCACTATATTGCCTGAGAGACGAAGACTGTCTAATGTTGCTCGTGGCTGTCATCATTCACCAGAGAAAAAATACTAAATATGCACATCCAACTGCAGGCCAGAAGATCATATCAAAGAAAAAAATGTACGCTCTTAACTCTATCATGTTCCAATGGTGATTTAATCACACACACAAAAAAAGACAATGTTCCCAAGTTGGATGTTGGTCAGATCATTATTCCCCCGACAGTAACAGGCTGACTACACCGCTCGCGTCACGTGCGTGAGTGTTGCAAAATACATTTAGAAAAATCTATGTTATTCAATTATTGCACCCACACTGCTCGCGCACACCAACGAGCGTCTGCGTTGCCAAGGGATAAAATAGAAGTCAGTTCTATTTCTGATGCAGATCGCGCTGCAAGTCCTGCCTCTCCCATCTCCTCATTGGTTAATAGAAGCAGGTACCCACGTGCCATCTCCTCATTGGTTATACCCATGTGGGTGACTGAAAGACGAACGAGGTCATTGGCAGTAATGCACCTAATTTATGAAAGTTGCCAATCGCAATATAAAGTCAAGAGAAGAAAAACCCTGGAAGGAGCAGAGATGACTAGAAACGATTCGGTTGACCATTTTATGTGTGGATTAATTGGTGGAGTAGAGGACCTTGTGCATTTCAGGTAAAATAACAACTCAATGTTTATATCCCAGGACAAATTATCAAGCAACAACAAGCTAGCTAAAAAGGACAAATTAGCTAGCAACAACAAGTTAGCTAAAAAGGACAAATTATCTAGCAACAACAAGCTAGCTAAAAAGAACAAATTAGCTAGCAACAACAAGCGAGCTAAAAAGAACAAATTAGCTAGCATCAACAAGCGAGCTAAAAATAACAAATTAGCTAGCAACAGCAAGCAAATGCTTTTCAACCTGTCCCCAAATTAATATAATTGGTTCAGAATTTGTTTTGATATTTTAACCTGCGTGTCGTGATCGCGTTTAGTGTAGGGGGACAAAATACATTTATGCACGATGGTGCAGCCGGTTTGGGTTCTGTGTAAGAGTTAGAGCAGAGAATATAGAGATACATCAGTGGAGGCTGCTGACGGCTCATAATAATATCTGGAATGGAGTATATGGAACGGTATCAAACACATACAACCCCATGGACTCCATTCCAGACATTATTATGAGCCGTTCTCCCCTCACAAGGCCTCCACTGAGATACATTATGTCTGATGGTTTGTCCTTCGACACTTTAACACCACATTATACACTGTCCTTCTCTGGAGTTTCTGGCTGTTCCTTCATTTTGGATCAAAGGCTGTGTCCATCGACAACCTCAATCTACAAACAGAGATAATGAGTGTTGAAGGAGATGGAGAATATCTGTGTAAGATGTTAGGTACAAATAGCAAGAACACACTCACTCACTCACTCACTCACTCACTCACTCACTCACTCACTCACTCACACTCACACTCACACACACACACACACACACACACACACACACACACACACACACACACACACAGGGCCTTCCTGAGACTCTGGCTGGCTGGAGCTGTGAAAAGTAAACAATGCTAATTGCATTACTATCCTCTAAATGAGATCCAGACAAGGCCTGGACAGATCCTGTCTCTCTCTCTCTCTCTGCCTTCTCCCATCCCCCTCTTCTCTCTCTCTCTCCCCCTCTGTCTTTCTCTTACTGGCTGTAGGAGCTCTACATAGATCTAACAGGGATGCTGTCTCACACACACACCGACACAAACACGGAGCCACGTTTGTACATACGTGTGCACACAGAGCTAAATGTAATCGTCAAACAGCTCCAGTGTCATGCAAAACACATTTACTTCCTATTCTTTCAAAAAATAGGTGTTAGACTGAGTTGGGTTAAATGACCCAATCTTTCCGTCCGTCAGCAAGAGGCTGCGTTTCGTTTCCTAGCGTTAGACTGAGTTGGGTTAAATGCCCATTCCCAATCTTTCCGTCCGTCAGCAAGAGGCTGCGTTTCGTTTTCTAGCGTTAGACTGAGTTGGGTTAAATGACCCAATCTTTCCGTCCGTCAGCAAGAGGCTGCGTTTCGTTTTCTAGCGTTAGACTGAGTTGGGTTAAATGACCCAATCTTTCCGTCCGTCAGCAAGAGGCTGCGTTTCGTTTTCTAGCGTTAGACTGAGTTGGGTTAAATGACCCAATCTTTCCGTCCGTCAGCAAGAGGCTGCGTTTCGTTTTCTAGCGTTAGACTGAGTTGGGTTAAATGACCCAATCTTTCCGTCCGTCAGCAAGAGGCTGCGTTTCGTTTTCTAGCGTTAGACTGAGTTGGGTTAAATGACCCAATCTTTCCGTCCGTCAGCAAGAGGCTGCGTTTCGTTTTCTAGCGTTAGACTGAGTTGGGTTAAATGACCCAATCTTTCCGTCCGTCAGCAAGAGGCTGCGTTTCGTTTTCTAGCGTTAGACTGAGTTGGGTTAAATGACCCAATCTTTCCGTCCGTCAGCAAGAGGCTGCGTTTCGTTTTCTAGCGTTAGACTGAGTTGGGTTAAATGACCCAATCTTTCCGTCCGTCAGCAAGAGGCTGCGTTTCGTTTTCTAGCGTTAGACTGAGTTGGGTTAAATGACCCAATCTTTCCGTCCGTCAGCAAGAGGCTGCGTTTCGTTTTCTAGCGTTAGACTGAGTTGGGTTAAATGACCCAATCTTTCCGTCCGTCAGCAAGAGGCTGCGTTTCGTTTTCTAGCGTTAGACTGAGTTGGGTTAAATGACCCAATCTTTCCGTCCGTCAGCAAGAGGCTGCGTTTCGTTTTCTAGCGTTAGACTGAGTTGGGTTAAATGACCCAATCTTTCCGTCCGTCAGCAAGAGGCTGCGTTTCGTTTTCTAGCGTTAGACTGAGTTGGGTTAAATGACCCAATCTTTCCGTCCGTCAGCAAGAGGCTGCGTTTCGTTTTCTAGCGTTAGACTGAGTTGGGTTAAATGACCCAATCTTTCCGTCCGTCAGCAAGAGGCTGCGTTTCCTCCTCTACTAACAGTGTATCTGTGGACACAGTAGATTCCCCAGATACTAAATTAGAGAGGAAAAGCTATGAAGACAGTTTGTGTATAACTGCCCTCTCTCCTCCTTAATCCCTTCACCCTCCTCCTCCCTCTCTCCTTCTCGGTTCCCTTTCTCTCTCCTCTCTCTGTGTGCTTTCTGTTTATATAGCTCAGTTAGCTTTAATTTGGAAGAACTGTCTGTTTTCCTCATTGTGTGTCTCATTGTGCAGTGGAGGGTAAAGGCTGGCTGGTTAGGGGGCCTATGGACAGAGGAGGGTATTTGCTGGCTGGCTAGAGGGCCTAGGGACAGGGGAGAGGAGGGCTGGCTGGCTAGAGGGCCTAGGGACAGGGGAGAGGAGGGCTGGCTGGCTAGGGTGCCTAGGGACAGTAGAGGTTATAGGCTTGCTGGCTAGGGTGCCTAGGGACAGTGGAGGAGATAGGCTTGCTGGCTAGGGGGCCTAGAGGCAGTGGAGGGTATAGGATAGGGGGCCTGTGGACAGTGGAGGGTATAGGCTAGGGGGCCTAGGAACAGTGGAGGGTATAGGCTTTCTGGCTAGGGGACCTAGGGACAGTGGAGGGTATAGGCTGGCTGGCTAGGGGACCTAGGGTCATTGGAGGGTATAGGCTGACTGGTTAAGGGGCCTAGAAACAGTGGATATAGTCTAGGGGGCCTGTGGACAATGGAGAGTATAGGCTAGGGGGCCTGGGGACCGTGGAGGGTATAGGCTAGGGGGCCTGGGGACCGTGGAGGGTATAGGCTAGGGGGCCTGGGGACAGTGGAGGGTATAGGCTAGGGGGCCTGGGGACAGTGGAGGGTATAGGCTAGGGGGCCTGGGGACAGTGGAGGGTATAGGCTAGGGGGCCTAGGAACAGTGGAGGGTATAGGCTAGGGGGCCTGGGGACCGTGGAGGGTATAGGCTAGGGGGCCTGGGGACAGTGGAGGGTATAGGCTAGGGGGCCTGGGGACAGTGGAGGGTATAGGCTAGGGGGCCTAGGAACAGTGGAGGGTATAGGCTAGGGGGCCTGGGGACAGTGGAGGGTATAGGCTAGGGGGCCTAGGGACAGTGGAGGGTATAGGCTAGGGTGCCTGGGGACAGTGGAGGGTATAGGCTAGGGTGCCTGGGGACAGTGGAGGGTATAGGCTAGGGGGCCTAGGAACAGTGGAGGGTATAGGCTAGGGGGCCTAGGGACAGTGGAGGGTATAGGCTAGGGGGCCTAGGAACAGCCAGATGAGTCTAGATCAACTAACACAGTGAATATGGAGGAGCATGGACGTGCACTCGCAGCTACAGACACACATACTCCCATGCACACGGGCGCACACAAACACACATAAGTATTCATACACATGCATAGCAGTGGTGTATTCATTATTAATGAATCAGTTTTGGTCCCTTGTTATGTGGCTCCTGCTTCATGTCCATACGTAAAAGTAGAAATCATTGTTCCAATTTCCACATAAACATTCTGACTCCCAAAGACGTCCCTTCATGTGGCCAACTGGTGGCTTGTGCCAATGTGTGCCCATCCACACGAACATGTCGGCTTTTCCTCTCATTTTATCACACACACACACACACACACACACACACACACACACACACACACACACACACACACACACACACACACACACACACACACACACACACACACACACACACACACACACACACACACACACACACACAATCCAGTGGAACAAGGCTTAAGCGATGCTGCAGGCTAGCTGCACACACAGAGCTCCTCATTCCAAACTGGTTCCAGGTTGCGCAGCCCCTCAGGCCCCCGATGCCCTTGGCACACACCATGGGAAACCCCACATGCATGAGTCACACAACCTCTCTACTGTACAACCTCTCTACTGTACAACCTCTCTACTATACATCATCATAACCAAACGCAGAACTCCTATTCATCTGTCTGTCTGGATAAGTGGACACAACAGTGAGGGGGAAAAATACATTCTGCCATTACTGTTTTGTTCTGTGACGTTTTAAGTATGACTGGAAAAGGGATGTGTTTATACCTGACACATGTGGCCTTTGTCCGGATCTTGTCCACATTCTGACTGCCCACCTTCTTAGACAAGTGTAGACGATTAAACGATGCATTGCGATCTGATTGCAATCAGATCTTATAAATGTAAACAGACAAGATCAGGACAAAGGACACATGTTAACGACAGGTATAAACAGGGCTAGAGTGTGTGACAGAGAAGGTAGAAGTTACCCCTAACCACTGATACAAGGTCAGATATGTATTTATTTATCTGAAGAAGGGTTAAGGTTAAGAGGTAATGGTTAAAGGTAATCTGATCCTAGATCTGTGGTTAGGGGTAACTTCTGCCTCAAATGTGAGTGACAGGCCTTCTATTCACAACACACCTACGTAGTCCTACTCACTCCTACTCACTCCTATTCACTCCTACTCACTCCTATTCACAGCCTATTCACCCCTATTCACTCCTATTCACTCCTATTCACTCCTATTCACAGCATATTCACTCCTATCCACTGCCTATTCACTCCTATTCACAGCCTATTCGCTCCTTTTCACCGCCTATTCACTCCTATTCCCAGCCTATTCATAGTCTATTCACTCCTATTCACCGCCTATTCACTCCTATTCACAGCCTATTCATAGTCTATTCACTCCTATTCACAGCCTATTCATAGTCTATTCACTCCTATTCACAGCCTATTCATAGTCTATTCACTCCTATTCACAGCCTATTCATAGTCTATTCACTCCTATTCACAGCCTATTCATAGTCTACTCACTCCTATTCACCGCCTATTCACTCCTATTCACAGCCTATTCACCCCTATTCACTCCTATTCGCAGGCTATTCACAGCACATTCACTCCTATTCACAGCATATTCACAGCACATTCACTCCTATTCACAGCATATTCAGTCATATTCACAGCCTATTCATTCCTATTCATAGCCAATTCACTGCATATTCCCTCCTATTCACTCCTATTTGCAGTCTATTCACTCCTATTCCCAGCCTATTCACTCCTATTCACAGCCTATTCACTCCTATTCACAGCCTATTCAGAGGGGTTGGGTTATATGCGGAAGACACGTTTCAGTTGAATGCATTCAGTTGTACAACTGACTAGCTATCCCCCCTTCCTTTATTCACTCCAATTCCCAGCCTATTCCCAGCCTATTCCCAGCCTATTCACAGCCTATTCACAGCCTATTCACTCCTATTCACAGCCTATTCACTCCTATTCACAGCCTATTCACAGCCTATTCACTCCTATTCACAGCCTATTCACAGCCTATTCACAGCCTATTCACTCCTATTCACAGCCTATTCCCAGCCTATTCACAGCCTATTCACAGCCTATTCACTCCTATTCACAGCCTATTCACAGCCTATTCACAGCCTATTCACTCCTATTCACAGCCTATTCACAGCCTATTCACAGCCCAGTCAGTTGGACATCCCCTAAAATAAAATAAATGTTTGTCCTGTATATCTCTCTGACCCTGTAACGTGGCAGCAGGGCAACGATGCAAACTCTCCTCTCTTCCTCTCCTTTCTGAGGCCTACAATATGGATGGCCGGCCACCATAAATTGCCTTATGCCTTAAAGGGGATACTTCCGGATTTTGGCAATGAGTCAGATGAACTTGTGGACGCCATTTTTATGACTGAAAGTTAATGGGTGTCTATGCTAGAAGATACCCATAGACTTCCAGTCCTAAAGATGGTGTCCACTAGTTCATCTGACTGTGGGGAAGTAGATAAAGGGCCTCACTGCCAAAATCCCCAAGTATCACTTTAAAGTACAGGTCTGTCCCTTCCATTGTATAAAAGCCTTCAGACCCTTATAATTGAAATAAACAATATGCACCAGTTAATTACTAGCTGGGTCTAATTAAAGAGACTTTAAATACACCACTGGGACACAAGTATGCAGGACACAATTCAAACAGGGAGAAAATAGCCCGGACTCTGTGTAATTTTGGTCGGTGACCACAGAGGATATTTTTTATAATTTAAGCCAGAAATGATTCCTTTAACATAAACACTTATTTAAAAAAAAATACCAAAAGGTTTTCATTTGAGGGGGAGGGGTGTTGTGTGTCAGTGTGTTACTTGCTTTTCGTGTCTATTTTTATGTCAGTGCGTGCAACTCTATGAGTGTGTGTGTACTGTCTATGCGTGTGCACAACTGTTTGCCTTTTGTGTGTGTGTGTGTGTGTGTGTGTGTGTGTGTCTGTATGTGTGGGTGTGTGTCTGTATGTGTGGGTGTGTGTCTGTATGTGTGGGGGTGTGTCTGTATGTGTGTGTGGGTGTGTGTGTCTGTATGTGTGTGTGTGTGTCTGTATGTGTGTGTGTGTGTGTCTGTATGTGTGGGTGTGTGTCTGTATGTGTGTCTGTATGTGTGTCTGTATGTGTGTGTGTGTGTGTGTGTGTGTGTGTGTGTGTGTGTGTGTGTGTGTGTGTGTGTGTGTGTGTGTGTGTGTGTGTGTGTGTGTGTGTGTGTGCATGTGTGTGTATGTGTGTGTGTGTATTATAACTCAGACTGACTGAGGGTTAAACTGTGTGACTGGGGTGTTGTGTTACTGCTGCTGCTCCTGTTGCAGTTTGTTTGCTGCTGTTGTGATGTCTGGTTTAGTCTGGCTTTGAACAGCCTGGAGGTTAATAGGAGTGTATTGATGTTGACAGGGGATCACTGTGGCCTGCTGTTTTAGAGGGACTGATGAGAGAGAGGCCTCCACTGATACTTGGCACACACATCTAGGCTACAACTACTAGCTAGTAATGACATAAAATTGCAAACCATGGCAAATGTTTTACTTTTCAGGCAGTAAATATTATACTTAAAAAGAAAATGTTTACCCTTTTTTCAGAATATTCAATTGGTAGTTACAGTCTTGTCTCATCACTGCAACTCCCTTATGGACTTGGGAGAGGCGAAGGTCGAGAGCCATTCGTCCTCCGAAACACAACCCTGCCAAGCCGCACTGCTTATTGACACACTGCTTGCTTAACCGGGAAGCCAGCCGCACCAATGTGTCGGAGGAAACACCGAATGACTGGCGACTGAAGTCAGCTTGCAGGCGCCTGGCCGCCACAAAGAGTCGCTAGAGCACGATGAGACAAGGACATCCTGGCCGGCCAAACCCTCGCCTAACCCGGACAATGCTGGGCCTATAGTACGATGCCTCATGGGTCTCCCGGTCGACTGTGACACAGCCTGGGATGGAACCCAGGTCTGTAGTGACGCCTCCAGCACCGCTGAGAGAGCAGACTTTTAAAGAGATACAACAGGGGAAACACAGAATATGTGAGCAGCATTACTAACTGTAATTTGCAGTAATAGTCTGATTATTGATTGTTGTTGTTAAACCTACGACAACAAAAAGACATCAAAAGACTAATTTGGGACCGTTACTGTCATCTTGTTTAAAATAACATTGAAGTCCATTTTCATATCAAACGGAGGATATAGTTAAATGCTGTCTATTTGCATACAGTAGTTATTATCTAAACAATTCAAAGAAAGTCATCAAATGGAAAGTACCACCCACTGACCAACTGTGGCTTTGGGCGGAGACTCCTGTTAACCTCACTAACCTTCATGAACAATAAATACACTAGAAATATAGGTTGATCAGGGAATAAAGGTCATTGGTTAGTTAATGGCCTTATTCAGAGCTGGGAACTAGGGTCAGGATTTTCCCTGGCAAGGAAATGTTTTATTTGACCTTTATTTAACTAGGCAAGTCAGTTAAGAACAAATTCTTATTTTCAATGACGCCCTAGGAACAGTGGGTTAACACCCACACACACACAGAGACTGAGAGGAGTTCGTCCAAAGGGTAATAATAGTTGTTGACCTTGAGGCAGTAAACAGGGATTGCCTGTGATGTACACATTTGTCTTACACACACATCTGTTACGCTGTCTTGGTGTACTGTATGAAGTGAGCTCTCTCACGTACGTCTCACAACATGACGTGAGATTTGTCAGGTCAAACTATAACTGACATTGTATGATATCTGATATCAGAGCATCTCCACTTTACACATAGACAGTGATCAATTTAGTGGCGTATCTTGATGCATCGCAATAGAAACTGCAAAAAATTCTGCATTCGTGTATTTTTTTATCTGACACACAGGGGCAACAGTACAGTTATTGTCTAATTCCGTTAATAGCCCCTAAGAATCCAGACTGTTTTAACATAAGGAAAGAGTTATAGAGGTCGTGTCATTGTAGCCACTAACAGAGACATCAAAAGAAGCAGATTCACACACTATTTCAGTTTAAGTCCATGTACAGATGTAGGATCTTAATTTGAGCCAGTTTGCTACAGCAGGAAAATAACCTGCAGCAACAGGAAATGCAAATGATTATGTGGATGATAATTCATGGATTTAATTTGTAAGGGTTGATACATTTTTCATTTGGGCAAATCAAGTCTGACATTTTAAAGTGGACATTACAAACTCTAGAAGCCTTTTGAAACCTGTGCAGGAAAATTCTCAGCAACAAAAGAGTGATCAAATGAAGCTCCTACATCTGTATGTCAGCTGCCTGGTTGTGTCTATTGTTACCATATATCAACGTGAAGCAACTCCCCCAGATAGAATGTTCTACATACTTTAGTGAACACAAGTAAACGGCACTGTCCTCTTGGCGATGGTAACCATGTGTGCAACAATAAATTACACAGCTATTATGTTTCTCCCCTAGACCTCTTTCATAAACATTCTCACACATACACAGACATGAACGCACAAATGCACACACACACACACCACACACACACACACACACACACACACACACACACACACACACACACACACACACACACACACACACCACACACACACACACACACACACACACACACACACCACACACACACACACACACACACACACACACACACACACACACCACACATTAAAGCCTGTGCATATACTATATAAATTTAGTCGCACACATATTATTTTGGCCTCTTGGAGGAACTAGACTCATTTCTTTCCAACTCTTTGTTCTTTGTTTAACAAGTTTCTCTTTAGTTGTGTTTTTCAAACATTCTTTACTTAGCCTGAGAGCTCAAAACATCATACAGAAGTGTTTAGTCTGGCTAGCATCCCGGCCAGGGAATTAGTGCTGTGCTGTCCTCTGACTCTTTTCTAACAGGTTGTATAGCGTTTTAGCACAACCTCAAACTCAGTACCAGGTGAAAGCTTTGTTTTGTCCTCTGTAGCTCAGTTGGTAGAGCGTGGTACTGGTAAAGCCAGGGTAGTGGGTTCGATTCCCGGGACCAGCCATACATAAAGTGTATACACACCTGACTGTACGTCACTTTGGATAAAAGTGTCTGCTAAATGGCATATATTATTTTGTCCTTTGTGTCTGGTGTTTAGTGGAGAAGTGCTCAGTTCAAGTGTTTGGGGTTATGGATGGTGTTTAGTGGAGAAGTGCTCAGTTCAAGTGTTTGGCCTTTGTGTCTGGTGTTTAGTGGAGAAGTGCTCAGTTCAAGTGTTTGGGGTTATGGATGGTGTTTAGTGGAGAAGTGCTCAGTTCAAGTGTTTGGCCTTTGTGTCTGGTGTTTAGTGGAGAAGTGCTCAGTTCAAGTGTTTGGGGTTATAGATGGTGTTTAGTGGAGAAGTGCTCAGTTCAAGTGTTTGGGGTTATGGATGGTGTTTAGTGGAGGCTACAGTACTCACCCTGGGCCTGAGCAGCAGAGCTGTGGGAGTACCCCAGGGCCTGCAGGGCCGTCTCCACCAGCTGATTGAAGAGGATGTCTTTCCTGACCAGGACAAACTCAGCATGCTCCTCCCTGTGGCCCTCGCTCCTCTCCACCTCCTCACGCTGCATCCCTCCGTCCGGCCCTGCCTGCTCCACCACACAGAATACTGGAATCATCAGACCTGGGGGAGGGAGATCAGAACGTTAGGCAAAATAAACAACAGGCTAAGCGAGTACAATGTTAGGTCTAATTACATAGAATGCTGCTGACTTGGGTGGCTGTGAAATCACCTGTTGTGTCTGATAGGATCCAAACAATGCAAAGATGTAAAGTCGCCAATCTAACGGCAAGGAAATCCTTAAGATTAAAATACTAGAAGAATGGATATCCAAAGACATTATTTAAAAAAGGACCTCGAAAAAAATCTACGTGTCAAATAAATGTTAAAGCTTCACACTGTTTTCCACAACTATCTATTCATAACTATCCCTATCTATTCCATAACTATCTATTGTCACGACTTCTGCCGAAGTTGGTCCCTCTCCTTGTTCGGGCGGTGTTCGGCGGTCGACGTCACCGACCTTCTAGCCATCGCTGATCCTCTTTTCATTTTCCTTTGGTTTTGTCTTCCATCACACCTGGTTCCAATCCCATCAATGACATGTTGTGTATTTAAGCCTCTGTTCCCCCTCATGTCCTTGTTGGAGATGGTTTGTATGTTAGTGTTATTATGTGTTGGAGATGGTTTGTTAGTGTTATTATGTGTTGGAGATGGTATGTTAGTGTTATTATGTGTTGGGGATGGTATGTTAGTGTTATTATGTGTTGGAGATGGTTTGTATGTTAGTGTTATTATGTGTTGGAGATGGTATGTATGTTAGTGTTATTATGTGTTGGAGATGGTATGTTAGTGTTATTATGTGTTGGAGATGGTTTGTATGTTAGTGTTATTATGTGTTGGAGATGGTTTGTATGTTAGTGTTATTATGTGTTGGGGATGGTTTGTATGTGTTATTATGTGTTGGAGATGGTATGTTAGTGTTATTATGTGTTGGAGATGGTTTGTATGTTAGTGTTATTATGTGTTGGAGATGGTTTGTTAGTGTTATTATGTGTTGGGGATGGTTTGTATGTTAGTGTTATTATGTGTTGGGGATGGTTTGTATGTTAGTGTTATTATGTGTTGGAGATGGTTTGTATGTTAGTGTTATTATGTGTTGGGGGATGGTTTGTATGTTAGTGTTATTATGTGTTGGAGATGGTTTGTTAGTGTTATTATGTGTTGGAGATGGTATGTTAGTGTTATTATGTGTTGGAGATGGTATGTTAGTGTTATTATGTGTTGGAGATGGTTTGTTAGTGTTATTATGTGTTGGAGATGGTTTGTATGTGTTATTATGTGTTGGAGATGGTATGTTAGTGTTATTATGTGTTGGAGATGGTATGTTAGTGTTATTATGTGTTGGAGATGGTTTGTATGTTAGTGTTATTATGTGTTGGAGATGGTTTGTATGTTAGTGTTATTATGTGTTGGAGATGGTTTGTATGTTAGTGTTATTATGTGTTGGAGATGGTTTGTATGTGTTATTATGTGTTGGGGATGGTTTGTATGTGTTATTATGTGTTGGGGATGGTTTGTATGTTAGTGTTATTATGTGTTGGAGATGGTATGTTAGTGTTATTATGTGTTGGAGATGGTTTGTATGTGTTATTATGTGTTGGGGCGCGACGGGTTTTGGACCCATTTGATTTTTTGTTGTATATTTTGTTTTTTTGTCGTTTGTTTGTAGTTCTTATTAAATGACTCCATTTATACCAAGTTCGTTCTCCTGCACCTGACTTCCCTGCCACCAACACGCACACCTCACAATTCCATAACTATCTATTCCATAACTATCCATTCCATAACTATCTATTCCATAACTATCTATTCCATAACTATCTATTCCACAACTATCTATTCCATAACTATCCATTAGTTCTAGCCTAGTGGTTAGAGCGTTGGACTAGTAACCGGAAGGTTGCGAGTTCAAACCCCCGAGCTGACAAGGTACAAATCTGTCGTTCTGCCCCTGAACAGGCAGTTAACCCACTGTTCCCAGGCCGTCATTGAAAATAAGAATGTGTTCTTAACTGACTTGCCTGGTTAAATAAAGGTAAAATAAATTCCATAACTATCTATTCCATAACTATCTATTCCACAACTATCTATTCCACAACTATCTATTCCACAACTATCTATTCCACAACTATCTATTCCACAACTATCTATTCCATAACTATCTATTCCATAACTATCTATTCCACAACTATCTATTCCATAACTATCTATTCCATAACTATCTATTCCACAACTATCTATTCCATAACTATCTATTCCATAACTATCTATTCCATAACTATCCATTAGTTCTAGCCTAGTGGTTAGAGCGTTGGACTAGTAACCGGAAGGTTGCGAGTTCAAACCCCTGAGCTGACAAGGTACAAATCTGTCGTTCTGCCCCTGAACAGGCAGTTAACCCACTGTTCCCAGGCCGTCATTGAAAATAAGAATGTGTTCTTAACTGACTTGCCTGGTTAAATAAAGGTAAAATAAATTCCATAACTATCTATTCCATAACTATCTATTCCATAACTATCTATTCCACAACTATCTATTCCACAACTATCTATTCCATAACTATCTATTCCACAACTATCTATTCCACAACTATCTATTCCACAACTATCTATTCCACAACTATCTATTCCACAACTATCTATTCCATAACTATCTATTCCATAACTATCTATTCCACAACTATCTATTCCATAACTATCTATTCCACAACTATCTATTCCATAACTATCTATTCCATAACTATCTATTCCATAACGAGCTAAGTTATTTACATTCATTGAAGGTCAGTTATGTGCAGTGGATGTATTTTGGACCCAATGGTGATTCAAGCTACTGTGTTCATTATCAGTTCTTTCATATTTTATAATTAAACAGAATTCGGTAGACATGCAATGCAATTTGAACGACCAGGCTGGTGCTGATTTATCGCAGTTTAGCGTCTCATCTCATTTGACTGTCCATGTCTCATCTCATTTGACTCTCCATGTCTCATCTCATTTGACTGTGTATGTCTCATCTCATTTGACTGTCCATGTCTCATCTCATTTGACTCTCCATGTCTCATCTCATTTGACTGTGTATGTCTCATCTCATTTGACTGTCCATGTCTCATCTCATTTGACTGTCCATGTCTCATCTCATTTGACTGTCCATGTCTCATCTCATTTGACTGTCCATGTCTCATCTCATTTACTGTCCATGTCTCATCTCATTTGACTGTGTATGTCTCATCTCATTTGACTGTCCATGTCTCATCTCATTTGACTCTCCATGTCTCATCTCATTTGACTCTCCATGTCTCATCTCATTTGACTGTATATGTCTCATCTCATTTGACTGTCCATGTCTCATCTCATTTGACTGTCTATGTCTCATCTCATTTACTGTCCATGTCTCATCTCTTCATTTGACTGTCTATGTCTCATCTCATTTACTGTCCATGTCTCATCTCTTCATTTGACTGTCCATGTCTCATCTCATTTACTGTCCATGTCTCATCTCATTTACTGTCCATGTCTCATCTCATTTACTGTCCATGTCTCATCTCTTAATTTGACTGTATATGTAGATGTTTTCTTATAGCTTACCCGGTAGTTTCATAGATAAAGCTGGGAACCATGGTAACCGTTCCCAAAGTCACAGCGGCCTAAACGATGCCCACACGATGCCCACACACATGGTTTTCTATGGTGTTCATCTCTATGGCCCCACTATCCTTTTGGCTCACAGCAACAATTGAATTCCTCCACCAATATTCCTCTTCTTACTAAAAGGCTTTTGGTTGTAGGCCACCTGTCGACTAATTAATTAAGGCTCTCAGAAGAAATGAGGGTCTGAGCATTAGGCAAACTCCCTGCACTAATAATAAGAGTAGAGCTATAACACACACACACACACACACACACACCCACACACACACACACACACACACACACACACACACACACACACACACACACACACACACACACACACACACACACACACACACACACACACACACACACACACAGCACCATTAGATCTCTCCCTCTCTCTTGTTTTAATCAGTCAATTGCTATATTTCTACTTCCTCTCCATGAATCATCCCGGCTCCCAGTTTGCTGGGCTCTTATGGGAGTGAATTACACACTGGAGCTCTGTGTGCCAATTCAAGTAAGTGAATTTCCCCCAACAGGCCAATATAACTGTCAACACAGAGCAGCTCCAACCAGCTCTCTCTCTCTCTCTCT